>NC_081349.1:17468308-17543308 GCF_029784015.1 Lycium ferocissimum
CGGAGTTGCTGTCATGTTTGGGTACGTATATTTTGTTATACATATGGGTATGGCAGGGCCCTGTTCCGACCTTATCATGTCATGCAATCTAGTAGAGGCTTGTAGACAGTTATGGTATAGTAGACGTTGTATGGCCCTCTCGGTTTATATTTTGTTGTATAGGTGTCCATGATAGCCTTGCCGGCTCGTATAGTTTTGTCTAGCATGGTTATATAGGTATGTCCTTTTGGGCTTGCTCCTTTTAAGTATAGTTCTCTTATGATCTAGCAGGTTGCCATCTGATGGCCTCGTGGTCCACCCTTGTTTATGATTATGATATGAAAGCATGATTAGCGGTGCTAGGTAGATAGGGCCCGGGTGCCCGTCATGGCCTCCAATTTGGGTCGTGATACTCTATGCCTTCTAGCATAGTTCTGTAAAAATTTAGTTATCCTACAGAACTATGCCGGACAAGGCATTTATATAACTACATAAAAACTATGTCTTTTGGCATAGTCTTGTAGAAATTATGCCGGACAAGGCATAGTTTGTATGTAACTTTTCCCGAATAGGCATAATTTATATGAAACTTTGCCTTGCGAAATTGTTTTTTTTTTTTTTTTTTTTTTTTGTATTTATTTTTACTCTGCTAGGGTTCGAACCCAGAATATCTGATTTTGTAGACCAACGGGGTGCTTTCGCCCTCAAATTTTTATTAAATGAGAAGTAAGAGCAAAAATTAAAGACCAGCGATTTGAGGGGCAAAAATTAAAGACCAGTCCATATGAAGGGAAATCCGCGCAAAAACTTGTGTTTTCTTCTGTCACAAAATCAAACACACCCAAGGAATTAACCCTCGGCAAACTGTTGTCCAAAATCTCTTCTATCATTATATAGATTTTGTGCCGACATTATTGAACGTAAATTGTGTAAGGGTAACCTTAAGGGCTCGTTTGGTTAGAAAACAAGTTATCCCGGGATAACTAATCCCGGGATTAGTTATCCCGAGATTGTTATTCCACCCTCTATGTGGGATTAAAAAAACACTATAATCTCGGGTTTTTATTCCAACCAAACGTGGAATAAGGCGGCACTAAATTTTTGTCCCAGCATTATTTTTGCTTATCCATCATACCAAACGAGCCCTAAATAATTGTTTCTTTGTGTCGGGAAATGCTATTTGTTCATTTAGAAGGTTTTGAATGAGGACTAATTTCTCTTCTTGTGCTTTGAATATTGCCCCATAAACATAGTTTTCAATTTGGTTGCTATAGTCGTCACGAATTCGGGATCAGATTATTATTGGTTTCAGGCAAACTTTTGGACCATGCATTTATTCCATTGTGCAGATTAGTTTCGCGAACCGTTTACTATTTTTTTTTTTCAACAGAAATTTTCATCTTATTAATTCATCAACGACATGATATGTCCAAAGGAGCGTACAACATCATTCGCAATTCAACTTGGGAATATTCCTTCCCAAGAAAAATCGTGCAACAAAGAAATTGCAAACCTAGCTAAATTATGAGCAACCACATTAGACCTTTTAGGAATATGAAAAAACATAACATGATCCAGACATGAAGACATGTTCCAAATATCTTCACAAGCTACATCTACGTCGCAAGCAGCTATCACATTTTTTCTTCAAAATATCCACAACACATTTTGCATCAGAGAAGACATACAGTTTCCTCCATCCATGTTGTAACGCTTGTTCCACAGCTTTTCTAAGCAATCATAGATTTCCCAATGAACTGAATCGGGGATCCATGGGCATGAAGCAAAACACCCTTGCTATCCATAGCAACAAAACCAATGCTAGCCTTCTTCGAACCAATATGTAACCCTGCATCAACAAATAAACCAATCCCATCTTCGGGCAGTGTTAGTTGATATTCATAATTTCTATTGTAAATTACCATTTGAGGAATCAACATGAGTTATTTCAAAAAACTCATTATACTCATATAAAGCTTTTGCCACAATGTCCGGAGGATCAGTTAATTCATTATTGAAACACCAGGCATTCCTAGATTTCTATATCTGCCACATTATTATTACCGTCAAATTTAGAACACTAGTAGAATTAGAACATTTTTTTGCCATAGTAGTCTTATCATTCCACCATAAGGAAAAGTCAGTAATATTATCGAGAGATCATTCCAATTAATAGGGCTCATTTTCCAAATTTTTCTTTGAGAATCATAACATTTAAAAAGCATGTGTTCTAGAGTTTCATCTTCTAGTCCACATCTCTTACAAACACTACTCACGTGATGCATTCACTTTCTAATAATATTGTTTACGGGTAAAGTACTTAGCACACACCTTCTTAGAAAATGTTTATGCTTATTTTTATATTCATTGCCCACAAGAAATCCCAAAAAGCTTTAGGAAAAGCATCACTACTAGATTGAGCCATGCTACTACTGGTGTCCCCTTGCTTGCTTAAATTTTTTGCAAGGTGATAACCCGATCTAACCTCATTAGCACCTGATTTGGTTAAGTGCCAAATTAATTTATCCCTAGAACCAATAGTGGATAAGGGAATAGTCAAAACACCATTAGCATCATTCAAACAAAAAAGTCCATTCAATTCGTTCACAACCCCCAGCTGCACCCCCCCCCCCCGCCAACCCCTACCACCCTCTAAAAAAATTATTTTCAATTTTAAAAAGGTTTTCTACACCTGCCCCCACCACCCTTCAAAAAAATATAATTTTCAATTTTAAAAGGTTTTCTTTTTTCAGTTTTGTACACACCCCCACCGGCCACCGCCCTTTAAAAAAATTAGTTTTCATTTTTAAAAAAGATTTTTTTTTTTGCACCATCCCCCTCCCCCACCACCCTTAAAAAAAATTAATTTTCATTTTAAAAAGTTTTTCTTTTTTCTTGATTTTCTACAACACCCCTCCCTTCTTTTAAAACTAGATACCAGAATCCGTGCCAGCACGGGCTCAACATATATTTATAATTTTATTTTTATGTAATTATAAAAAGAATTGATATATTCTACAACATTCCTTGGAAGTCACGTATGTAAAGATACAAATTTTGGGAGCACGGGTTCAATAATTTGTGCCATGATGTTATTTCTTTGTTTCAGTTTATATGACTTTATTTAAGAAAAAGGCTAATAGACACTTTTTAAACTACGCGTTAATCAAATTTGAACCAGAATTTCAAAACTTATTGAATTTTTAACTACTTCTAAATACGGAAACGTCATTTGAACATATGGTTAAAACATGAAACTTTTTATACGTGAAATTTTTTATACCCTAGGTTAAAACGTGAAACTTTTTATACATATGGTGATTATGTATATTGTGTCATATAACATGGGCATAGATGCGGTATAAGATTTTTATCCTTTTTTTTTTTACTTAACCTATTATAAGTATGTACTAATAAATTATTTTGGCTATTATGGTGCTCCGTATATAATTAGAAACTAAAGACATTGGAAAATGTCTTTTGAGAATGTAATACCCATCTTAGTTTCTTTTTAGGATATTAAACAGTACTGCAATAAACATCTGAGTAATTTATTTTATCAGTTGTAACAATATTCAATTAATTTGATTATAGAATTATAGTTGGTGAGGTAAGATATCACCCATAGAACTACAAAATGTAATCAGTTGTAATAGTAACTTTTTAAAAAATGAAGCTTGATAATAATATATTCAAAACTACTTTTGAAAAATTAATCCTTACCTGTACTTTCTTTGTCTATTGAATATTAGTACTACAGGAGTACAAAAAAAGCTATGGAGATTGGAGGGAGAGATAAGTAAGAGACTGCCACATTAAAGTTTAATGGGGGCCACTTTTTTTGGACAGTCATTCAAAAATGCTGCAAATGCAGCGCGTGGTATAGAAATTCAACTGAATGAATCCACCATTATTGACTTAATGGGGGATAGTTTGAGAATTATATGGATATTGCTTGATTTTTTAATATGGGGTCCACGTTTTTTTTTTGACATTGCTTATTTTTTAATATGGGGTCCACCCTTTTTTTTTTTTTTTTAACATGAGTTGGAGGTGGACGACGAAACCACCTCCAAACTCATGCTTATATATAGTACCAGATGGCTTAACACTTTAGATTATAGTGTATCTATGTGTATGTAGTTGTGTTTGGATAGTGATAATATATATATATACACACACACACACTATGTTCAAAACACGATTAATATAACATTATAGTTTGTGCTCCGTATCTAATTTGACTAATTTACCTTATTCATTATTTGGTCTTCATTTGATATTATTTTTTCTTTTACGACATTAATCTCTTTTCACATTTATTAGAGTAAGAATAAAAATGAAAAAGTAATTAAATTCTATCTTGTTTTAAAATATAAATATTTTAAGTATATTTAGTTTAGTAAACGTAACAAATAAATGACATGGCGAATAGCAAATACAACAGTTCAATATCTAGATTAGATCTCAGGCTAATATAAAAAAATAAAGAAAATTGTATGGTTTCGCTGCTTAACGTTTTGAAGAAAAGCAATAATATGGGGTCCATGTTTTTTGCTGTAAAATAATTTTATTTGCTCCCACTAATGGGTTGATACGTATGTGGCAATGAATCCATCATTATTGACTTAATGGGATACTTTAGAAATTACACGAATATTGTTTGATTTTTTAATATGGGGTACACTTTTTTTTTTTGGCATTATTAGTTTGCACTGTTTTTATGCACATATATATATATACATACAATGTTCAAAACATGATTAATATGACATTGTAGTTTGTACTCCGTATTCAAAACTTTATTATATTAGTGTTTGCTACGAATACAAAGTCTACAAAAATTTATTAATACTTTTTAAAAGAGAAGTCTTATTTAAAAGGAAACTATTTTTCTCTCTTTGAGATAAAACAATAGCAATATTTAAGCATCAGTTGATACTTTCAATTTTAATTTGATTAATTTAAAGGTGTAAAATACTTATTATTTTTTATTAAATTTTGATTTGGATAATTCTAATTCAAATTGTTAAATTAATTTTACATGTTTAAAACGAAACAAAGTAGAAATTTGATAAACACGATTAATATAACATTGTAGTTTGTGCTCCGCATCCAAAACTTTATTATATTAGTGTTTGCTACGAATACAAAGTCTGCAAAAATTTATTAATATTTTTTAAAAGAGAAGACTTGTTTAAAAGGAAACTATTTTCCTCTCTTTAAGATAAAACAATAACAATATTTAAGCATCAGTTGATACTTTCAATTTTAACTCGATTAATTTAAAGGTGTAAAATACTGATTATTTTTTTATCAAATTTTTATTTGGTTAATTTTAATTCAAATTGTTAAATTAATTTTACATGTTTAAAACGAAACAAAGTAGAAATTTGATTTTCTATTTAAACGAAGAACTACTATTTTTTAATTTTTGGTAAATATTCTCGGTTTAGCTCATTTTACTTGTCATGTTGTCTTTTGCATGGTTTTTTAAGGAAACGTCAATTAGAATTATAATTTGACTAATTTACCTTATTCATTATTTGATCTCCAATTGATATTATTTTTTCTTTTACGACATTAATCTCTTTTCACATTTATTAGAATAAGAATAAAAATAAAAAAGTAATTAAATTCTATCTTATTTTAAAATATAAATATTTTAAGTATATTTATTTTAGTAAACATAACAAATAAATGACATGGCGAAATAGCAAATACAACAGTTCAATATCTATATTAGATCTCAGGCTAATATAAAAAAAAAAAATTGTATGGTTTCGCTACTTAACCTTTTGAAGAAAAATAATAATATGGGGTCCATGTTTTTTGCAGTAGAATAATTTCATTTGCTCCCACTAATGGGTTGATACGCATGTGGCAATGAATCCATCATTATTGACTTAATGTGATATTTTAAAAATTACATGAATATTATTTGATTTTTTAATATGGGGTGCACTTTTTTTTTTTACATTATTTGTTCTTTAAATATGGGGTCCACTTTTTTTTTTTTTTTTTTTTGGAACGGACGACGATCCACTTTTACTACTGTATAGAAACTCAGGTTTCTATATAGTAGTAATATATAAAAAATTTAGTTTTCATTTTAATTTTTTTTTTAAGTTTTTTTTTTTTTGGTTTTTTTAACTAGCTCCCCTTCTCCCCCCACCCAACCCCCCCCCCCCCCCCCCCCCCAAAAAAAAAAAAAAAAAACCCAAACCTGTACTCCCCACCACCAAAAGTTGCACTCTTCATTTAAAAACTTCATAGTGGGTTTGCTTTGAAAGATATCGCAAATCTTTCTTAAAATGACATTTTTCAATTCGCATACCAAACACAAAAAATGAGTAAGAAAAAACCACTTATTTTTCGAGAATACATTTTCCTTCATACCAAACACACCCTATATCTGCCCCTTTTCCCTTTCTAAGATAGAATTGCATTTAATCCATTTTCAATGGAACAAACAGTTTGTGCAAACACTGGAGAAAGTTACATTCGGAGCTCTGTTTTGCAAAAACTGAAGGAAAGCAGCCCAGCCCGACAATAAGATTCCATATGGGCAATTCGCACGATTTCCCTATGTGGTTTTAATTTTTTTTTTTCCATCAAATTGAAAATCTTTAATTTTGGCCCTTTGTCTAAAAACGTGACTGAAAATATCCTGATGTTCTGGATTCGAACCACACCTCAATCAAAAATGAAATTTCGCAAGTCAAAGGCCGAACTTTCGTGAAATCTTGCCTTGCAAAATTGTCTTTTTTTTTTGTTTTTTAACGAAGCTCGGGTTTGAACTCAGAACCTGGGGCATTTTTGGCCTTTTTTTTAGACGAACAAAATTTAAAGACCAGTAATTTGATGGACAAATATTAAAGACCAGCGCCTTTGAAGGAAGGGAAAATCTAATAATACCTATTTAAGACTCTATATTACGAAACATAAGGATACTTTTTCTTATTTACAAAACATACCAATAAAATTACAAAGTCTACCAGATTTGGGCTTAATGAGATACCCACGATTTTAGGCCTTTTTTAAGGAAGAAAATCTGATTTTAAATGTGGACTTAATTCTAGGATAGTTACCATTCAACTTCTTCTTTTTTTAAAAAAAAAATATTTCTCTCTCTCTCTATGATAGACACCATTTTCATACCTAAAATCCATCTTCTCTCCTAGTATAAATTTTCAAACCAATATTACAAAGCATTTTTTATTACTAGCTTGTGTATTAATTGTATATAAAAATTGATTTGTATCGTTTTGAGATATATATGATCGTTGTGTGTTTTGAAAATCTGTATAAACTATAGTTTTAGAAAATGTTGAAAACTAATATATGTATGAAATGTGTATGGAGTCTGCTATATGTCATTCTTAAATATATGCTGCACAATGTGTATGAACTGCGAAGAAATTCGATATCAATTAGTCTTAAAAATGTTAAAAATTGATATGTGTATGAAATGTGGATGGAATTTGGTTTGTATCAATCAGAAAACTTATTATACATATATACTTTCTCATAATCTATACATATTTTGATCAAATTTTATACAATTTATATGTACTTTATCATAATCATAATATACATACAACTTTTATACATATTTCATACGTAGAAATTATAACGAATTTATACATTTATACATATTGCATACAAAAATTAATACTATTTTCTGATGTATGAACTTTGTATGGAATCTGGTCTGTATCAATTACAATTTTATTATACATATTTTTCTCAAAATTTATACATACTTTGATTAGATTTTTATACAATTTATATGTACTTTATAATAATCAAAATACACATACAATATTTATACATATTTCATATATAAAAATTATAAGAATCTATACAGTTATACATATTACATATGAAAATTATACATATATGTTTTTTGGTGTATGAACTTTGTACATAAAAATTACCGATTTTAATGGACTTTTTGAGTAAAAGTTGGAGAAAACTAGGTAACAATATCTCTTAATTTTGAATAGGGAGAGAAAAGTGGATGAAATAAAGAAGCAAAAGTTGGAGAAAATAAGGGAACTATATGTCTAAATTTTGAATAGAGAGAAAAATTGGATAAAATTAGCAAAAGGATTTCCTTACGTTATTTAATGTGTTTTATTTGCTTCTTTTTAATTTGCTTAATTCGTATAGATTTTGTAAGAAGTCTATTGATATATTTTGTAAACTAAAAAATATCGTCATGTTCTGTAAATATACCCTCTTATCATGTACATATATGTTTTTTGCAAATCCGTGCAAAAAAAGGTTCCATATGGAGCCTCCTGGGCCTTATTGTAATGAGATATTGAATAAAAAGGCCCAAGACCCGTATGCTGTTTTCCGTACGATTCACTTCATGATTATGCCTTTCATTAAACTCTGACCCAAACCCCCAAAAAAAGAATCGGTTCGAATCTAAGCATCGAACCGGTTGTTCTCCAAATTTCTTACTGTACATGTTGTACAAAAAATTCCGTGCGTTAAAATCATAGGGTTTTGGATCTCGAAGATCACAAATTCACAGAGGTTTAACTTTCTTCTTTATTTTTACATGCATTAGATGGATGAAACCACTGGAGAAATCCTCTTTGAGACACGTCATCATGCTTCTCTGCCTTATATTTCCAATTATCCTCCACAACATCAACAGGTTTCCACTTATTTGAATTGTAATCTTTCTTTTGATGATCTCTTTGGTTTTTCTCAATTTCTTACTTTCTTGTGTTTGATTTAGCTGAATGAAGGAGCCAAAAGCAGTTATCTTTCAAGATTGCTTTCTTCATCAGGTACATTTTCACTTTTTTTTTTTGTTGAATTCAGTAGTTGGTGAAGTTGTTACAAGTAAATTATGCTTAAATTAATTCCTCTCTGCTAGTATTTAATTCGCGGAAATTTGAAACTTCCAGTTAACTGCTTTCTTTAGTTTCATTTAATTATCCATGTGATTAAAGTGTTTTTTTTTTTTTTTTTTTTTTTTTAAATCATATAAATGTGAGCTTAGTTATGGTTTTTCGTTGAATATTTGTTTGGCTGGGTATAGTGACCTTTGATTATTATAAGAAACTGATTGAAACAATATGACTATAATAGATGAAGTAATCTGAACTAAAGTGGCCCAAAACATGGTGAAATAAGCTTAAATAAGTGGCCCTAGATATGGTGAAATAATCTGAACTAATGCGTGTTAAACATGTTGTTTTACTATATAGGAAGTCACAATAGGTCAAAGGTGAAAATTGTAGAAACGCGACATGGTTTGCTGGGGCTTTTAGTACAGAGCACAATTTTAAGTGTAGTCTTTAGTGAACATATGCACAAATGACAGAGAAAAAAAGGAGAAGTAACAATTAACGCAAATAAAAATTATTTGGGAAAAATGAAAAACTGTAAATAAATGAAATTATATGAAATAGAAGTCATTTTAAGTAAGTTCGAAAATCATTTTAGATTTTCGATCAGATGCAAATTTACATTTTAAGTTAAGTGGCTAGGTAGTAAGTTTGTAACTTTATTTCTTAATTATTAATAAAGTCATCTAAATATTTTTGCAACAATCAAAATGTCACTTTGCCAATTTTCTTTTGTTTTGTGATACCGTCTTAGATATAGAGCTCATCAGCAATGCGACCTAGGCTTTGCACCTCGTATCTGCATCGAAACCTCACTAACGCAAGGGGAAACATCCAACCTAGGCTTCACTACTTCAGGGTGCCTCAATGGAGCCTCAAGTGAGGAAGTTGTGTTATTAGTTCAACTTTAGATTTGGACACCAGGTTTAAACTGCCAAGACCCCTTTTTTGGCGGAAGGCCCTTCTAGAATTATGTTTAACGTCCCTTCTTGATTTAGCTCGGGGCATAGCCGTAAGTGGAGTGTCTGAGGTGTAAAAAGCACATCCTAAGGAGATGGTTTAGCTTTTAGAAACTCAGGTTGCTCATCTTGGAAGTATTGATACATGATAACCAGAAACAAAATCACGCGCATTGTTGGTAACAAGAAAAAACATATTATTTTAGAATGTCTGCGAGTTATCTTCTAATTGTGATGAATTCAATATCAATCAAGCAGAAGAGGAAGTTAACTGGATCAGTGAATTAGATCTTCTGGATGGCCGAGTATCGTAGATATGACTTATTTTGAGCAATCTTGGAAACTGGTGTTAGTGGAACGGAAAGAAAGGTTAATCTTTCACAAAATTCAGTTGTGTTTCTAAGAAAATTTGACCTTACGGTTGAATGTCTTTTAGCTATTGTATAGGTTTTAATGTGATTCTGTGTTGTAGCTTTTGGAGTGTGAAGATGAGGTAACAAGAGTGAGTTAAATTGTTTTAGTTCGAAATAGAAATCTTAATTTGGATCATGAAGACGAAGGGAGGTTTCAATTATTCTTCCTTTCGGAATTTGATTACAGATATGCAATTATAAAAGAAAGCATCGGGTTATTTGTCAAAACATGAAAGAAGATATGGTGTTACTCTACAAATTTCGTTATTTTAAACTATGTATTGAAGTCACTCATCACCACCACCACTTAAAAATGACATAATAATATTGGAAAACATTAAACATCAATAGGGATATAGCTAAATGTCCAAACAAGTGCTACATAGATGTACATTACTGCATTGCAGTTTTGAGATTATCAACAGGCTGCATTGCACTTTCGAGAGTATCTTATTTGATTGTAGTAGAACTTGGATGTGATTTCTGTATATGTAGGCTTATAGTGCATATCATCTCTGAGATGCCTAACTGATGAGCTTCTTTTTCTCTTCATCAAAAAAAAAAAAAAACTGATGAGCTTCTTTTTCTATTTCCTGTTTCTTCTTTTGCATTTTGTTTTGGTTTCAGTCGCATTAGCTTGGAGGCATTGTATAGCGGGTTTTGCATAGAACACATTCATTTACTTTTCGCACTTTCTGAATTCACATGAATTTTAAGAAATTTGTCCCACAAGTTAAACTACCTGTGTTTTATTAGTGCAGAGAATCACGAGAAGTAAGAATAGATTATCTTATTATAGTTTGATAGAGTAAAGATTGAAATAATAGGGTGAAAAGAGTTAAATTAACTAGTTGAGAAACGATAGTATGTAAGTCACGATCTTCGTCAAAAAAGTATGTAAAGTACAGTTAGATAGATAGTGGCAGTTCAAAATTCTTGAAGGATAAGAAGTTCTCCTTTTGAGAAAATGCACCAAGGAAAATTAGAAGATAATTAAGGCGTAAAAAGAAATTAGGTCAAGAAACTTCCTATGTAGAGAATATTGGTTTTACTTCACTTGTTGTTTAGACCTTTTAGTTTAAATTATCATTTTTTTGTCGTGTATGAAGGTATTGCCCAACTCAAGGAGAGATGGAGAAAGCAGGGGAATCCAACAAAAGTAAGGAGATATGCATCCTTATTTGTTTCCTCAAGGGGTGATCTTGTGGCTGTAGCATCTGGGAATCAGATAACAATCCTGCAGAAGGATGATGACTACCAAAAGCCTTGTGGCACATATGGTAAGTTTCAGGAACCTAAAATAGAAGTCAAAAACCATGGTGGAAGTAACCTCCTTTATAGTATGTCAAGAATAGATGTTACCAATTTCAAAAAAAAAAAAAAAAAAAAAAAAGTATGCCAAGAATAGGACAATTATTTTAACATGTCAAGGGGCTTCTTTTCTTTTTTGGTAACCAGATGTCAAAGGGATTTTTTGTTCTTAACGTATCAGTGCTGCCTTCCTGACTGCAGCTTGTCAGTGTTTTTCCTATTCTTTTGATCTATTTAGTTGTTGAACCAACATATTGTGCCCGTTGATATGTATTAGTACCCAATTGGTGCTGTTTTTCTCTCTGAAATTCCAATTGATTTATGTGGAGACAGACAAAACTGTGAAACCAATTTATTTACTTCCCTTTCTTCTCTGGTTGAGAATTTAGGATTCAGATTAACCCCAACCAGTAATAGATCAAGGATGACTGTCAACTTACCTACTTTTTAAAATTACATTTAGTTTCTAGTGCTACTCTTTATGATTATACAAACTTATTGCTACATTTATCTATTATTTACTGCCTCTGTACTTCTAGGCAAAAGCATTACTTCATTCCGTTGTGGGGCTTGGTCTGAAACTCATGATGTTCTTGGTGTTGCTGACGATAGTGACACTATCTATCTCATCAGAGCTAATGGTGAGGAAATTACCAGAATTTCCAAGAGTCATATAAAAAGTTCTTCACCAATAGTTGGCCTGATGGTGCAGGATGATGCTGATTTGAAGAAATCTTGCTTGTAAGCTCAATTATTTGTAGAGGTTTCTTCTCTCTCAGATTTTCATCTTATTTAATAGCTTGTTCATATATTTTGTGTGGATAACTCTTTTTCAGGTGTACCTTCACTATAATTACAGCGGATGGGTTGATTCATGACTTTGAAATCAGTCAAGATCCAAGTGCATCTGTTTTTTCACCCCTTGCCTCGAGCAGCGGGACAATGCTGAAGCAGTTTCCACAGAATATGTTCTGCCTGGATTACCAGCCGGAACGGAGCTTATTTTCCATAGTTAGCAGTGCTGGTAGCTTACAGCCAACGACTAATGGTAGCTCAAAGTCCTTAACTATATCCGAACATATTTATGTATCGGTTCTTAATTTTGGTTTAGCAGTCATTTTGAATTGATGCTAGCCACCTATTACTTTTGTTTATCACTGACATTTTTTTTTTCTAGGATTGTACAGTCTTTCGCTTTGCCGAAAAAGTGGAAACCTAGCCGTGGAAGTTCTCATTTCTACTCAGTTTGAGGGTTTCTTTTCTATGCCTAAAGATTATGCGGGTCATATAACTTCTCCTAAGGTGTCAATATCACCACAGGGAAGATTTGTTGCTACTCTGGATATGGGAGGATCTTTGACTACCTTTAAGTTTGATGAGGAACAGCGTTCTCTCTCAAAATGTTCTTATGGAGAGGAAAATGAATTACATCAGGGAAATAAAGAGTCAGATCAGGGGAACATTCTCGTGAATGGGGTCTTAGATTTTGCCTGGTGGTCTGATGATATACTTGCTATTGCAGGAAGGAATGGAAACATCACTATGATTAACATATGCACTGGTGCTATGCTACATAAGGACGAGACTATGTATTCGTATCCCCTTTTAGAGAGAGTGCCACACTTGGCGGGAAAACTTTTTCTACTAGAGACAAAACCATCCATTCAGAACAATGAATCAGCTGAAGAAATTAGAGCAAGCAGCTCTCATCTTATGGAGTGTGTTGATGGTGCTATGAATAATAAGTTTGACTGGGCCAGTTTCCAATGGAGCTTAGTTTCATTTTCTGAACGATCCGTTCCTGAAATGTATGATATATTAATCTCCAGACAAGAGTATCAGACTGCTCTCATGTTTGCGGATCAGCATGGGCTAGATAAAGACGAAGCTCTAAAGTCACAGTGGTTGCACTCCTCCCAGGGTGTAAATGAGATAAAGACACTACTTTCAAATATCAAGGACCAAGTTTTCGTACTTTCTGAATGTGTAGGTCGATTTGGACCAACTGAAGACGCAGTTAGGGCACTGCTTGATCTTGGACTTTGCATAACTGACCGTTACAGATTTTCTGAGCCTGAGGTTGATGAGCATAGTAAGGTTTGGGATTGTCTTGTGGCAAGACTTAAGTTGTTGCAATACAGAGACCGGATAGAGACATTTATCGGGATAAACATGGGCAGGTGATGATATTATTGCTCCCTGTTTTGTTCTTCTTCTTCAGTTGTGAATGTTTTTTTTTTTCTTGGATTCATAAGGTTTATATTGAAGCACTGATTGGAGTGTCGTGATGTTTGCAAGCAGTCTTATTGTTATTACAAAGCAACATAAGCAAACATCCTATTTTTATTATTGGCTATGAATCTTCTATATAACTAATTAGATTTTCTGGAAGTGGTGGCAAAAGCTGAAAACTTCAAAATTGAGTTGAGGTTATAAAACTACCACGTTGCCTTTGACTTCCACATTTAACTGGACTTAGTGGTTGAGGTGACAAATTTTCATTTTCAAACTGTAGCATATACCTCTTCAAGGGGAATAAGTGGCTTGTCGCTCAATGACCCAACTGTGAAATTGTATGGTTTTTTCTTATATTTACTTTTGTTTTTTTTCCTATATTTCATTAGGATTGCTTCTTATCCTGTCTTTTGTAATGGTCTTACTGATTTTGAAACTAGGACAAATCTTCATGCTTTTAAATAGAAGTAATAATGCTCAAATGGTTTCTACTGACTTGAAACTTAATGACTTAGCCTTTTGCAGGTTTTCTTTACAGGAGTACAAGAAATTTTGTAATTTGCCCATTAAAGAAGCTGCAATTGCACTTGCAGAAAGTGGCAAGATTGGGGCATTAAACCTTCTCTTTAAGCGTCATCCTTACTCCTTAACTTCCTCATTGTTGGATGTCTTAGCTGCTATCCCTGAGACTCTTCCGGTGCAGACTTATGGACAGCTCCTTCCTGGGAGTTCCCCTCCTCCAAGTATTTCTTTGAGGGAAGAAGATTGGGTTGAGTGTGATGAGATGGTAACTTTTATTATCAGCAGAGTCCCTGAGAGTCATGAGAGCTATACTCAGATCAGAACTGAACCAATTGTCAAACAATTTTTGGGGTCTCAATGGCCTTCAGTAAGTGAACTCTCGTCTTGGTACAAAAAGAGAGCTAGAGATATTGATACCTTAAGTGGGCAACTCGACAACTCCATGTGCTTAATTGACTTTGCTTGCCGCAAAGGCATTTCTCAATTGCAGCCATTCCTGGAAGAGATTTCTTACTTACACCAGCTTATCTATTCTGAGGAGAATGAAAAAATGAATTTCTCCATGAGTCTTACTATATGGGAAAGCTTACCCGATTATGAAAGATTTAAATTGATGTTGATGGGGGTCAGAGAAGATACTGTTATTAAAAGATTACATACTAAAGCAATTCCATTCATGAAAAAGAGGTTTCCCTCTATGACTGTGCATTCCAGAGATGACAAAACAGATTGCTCAGCTGGGTCATTTCTGGTAAGATGGCTGAAGGAGATTGCCTCTGAAAATAAATTGGAGATGTGTTCAGTTGTAATTGAAGAGGGTAGCAGAGAGGTCCAGACAAATAACTTTTTCCAGAATGATGCTGAGGTTGTAGATTGTGCTCTTCAGTGCATATACGCTTGCTCTGTTACAGATCAGTGGAGTACGATGGCCTCCATTTTGTCTAAACTTCCATTTCCACATGGTAAGTCTTTGACAAATGCTATCCCCCCCCCCCCCCCCCACACACACACACACACACACAGAAATTTCTGCTTTGTCATGTTGGCAACCTGTGGCAGTTTTGCTTATTGTCTCCCTCTTCTCTTCACTGCTGGTGTCGAGCTAAAAATTGATTAAATTTTTGTCTTAAGATTTCATTGGAATCAGTTCTTGATACATGTAATATAAATTTGATCAATATGTATGATGGATATTCCATCTATTCTCATCTATGCTTTTCTGACTATTCTCTTCACTGCTTGTGTCGAGCTAAAAATTGATTAAATTTTTGTCTTAAGATTTCACTGAAATCAGTTCATGATACATGTAATATAAATTTTGATTACTATGTAATGATGGATAGTCCATGTATTCTCATCTATGCTTTTCTGACTGTCAAACTTTTGGGGCATTCAAGTAAATATGTCACAGGCTCGAATGAAATGAATTGAATACCAAAAACTAGTTGATTCTTGCACGTGTCTGATACAACATTTTATAGAATTTTTTAAGTTTGATTACTTTTTGATTTGGTTTATTACTCTCTTTTTTCCCTTTTCTCACTTTCTTTTTAGGTGTGGGATTTCACTGGGTTGTTGTTGTTGTTGTTGTCACTTTCTTTTTAGGGAGGGGTGGAGTTGCCATTTGTCTAGTTATATTTCAGGTTCGGATGGAAACTGTTGTTAAATGCTTGTCATAGCTGGTCATTTAATATTGTCATAGTCGTAGTGCTCCTATACTAGATTATTACCATTCTAAAAAAAAAAAAAAGGTGCTCCCATACTAGTTTGTTTCTTATTTCACAGATCTGTTTCTTTGTATTTTCAATGTCAAACAGCTTGTGACTGACATCGATTGGGTAGCTGAGCAATCGAATATTCTTATTTAACTTTACTGAAGTCACTACTAATTTTTCTCCCTAGAGGTTACTACTTACAGAAAAACAAAAGAAATAATTGTCCAAATTGTGTTTTGACAGATTCCAAAGCTGCAAGCCTCAAGGAAAGGGTGAGACTCGCAGAAGGCCATATTGAAGCAGGAAGAATATTGGCGCTTTACCAGGTTAGGTTTTTCCTTCGTATGTAGTAATCATGTATAACCCATATTTTCTCTCTCTTAACCCACACAGGATAGTATTGTTTCCGTCTAGGCTAAGTTCCGCAATCTGGCAGTTTCGTGTTCCAAATTGGTATCTGTTGGATCAACAATAGTGCTTCCTGGAACCTGAGAAAACCCTTTTGTCATATTCATTCATAGTAGACATGTCCTCTCACTCTCTCATCTGGGGTGATTGTCTCTACTCCCTCGTTTCTTCCAATTGTTGCTTACAGTGCTTTTTCTTGTTTAGCAGTCATAATTACCCCATGCCTGGATGCACCTTGGATTGTTTAACGCATGCTAATTTGGTCTTAACTTCCACTGCTATTGCCAAACTTTAAATCACAATGGTCAATTGATGTATCTCCTTATCAGAAAAAAGAAAAGAAAAAGGTCAATGATATTTCTGATGGTTTTTTCCTTCCCAACAAATTGTGGTGCCATAAAGACGCAGGCTTTGCTACTTATTTAAATATATACTAGTTTCTCGGTACGTGCGTTGCACGTGTATATCAAGTGATGGTAGTATAGAGTTCTGTAAAAAATATGCACTCTGTACCAATTTATGTGATATCCTTTCCCTTTTAGTTTTTTCTAAAAGAATGCCATTTTTCTATATTTAAAAATAATATAATATTAAAATTCTCATTTTATCCTTTAATGAGATGACTTATAGCCACATAAATATCTAAGACTTATTTTAGACTACAAATTTCAAATGAATTTTTGTCTTATTAAAACTTTGTGCCCAAAATCTTAAGCCTCAACTTCAGCTTGTCTTAAACATATGAGACATAATACATCAGGTTAGTTCAAGAATCATTTGGTTTATGTAAAAACACAAGCTCACCTTGGTTTGTGCTTCTGCCTTAACAGCCCTCTCTACAACAACAACAACAAAATACCCAGTATAATCCTACAAGTGGGGTTTGGGGAGGGTAAGATGTACGCATACCATACCTCTATGAGATGGAAAGGCTGTTCTGATAGACCCTGGCTCAAAAGAAACAGCCCTCTCTGATATGTCTAATTGAACCGTAGTCATTACATCTATGGCTACAATCCATATGTGCAAAATTACTCACCAAATATTGCTAATTAATCATAAAAGATTTTTTACTTGCATTTATTAGTATGTTGCTCTAGTTACCTGCAACAGCCTTCTCTCTTCAAGCGACTATTTTTTAGGCATGACTTTATTTTATACACAATTTAAATTTGCCTTCTTAAGACAAATCCATGGAAGTTGCTACTATCAAATGAAGTCCTTCACATTAATTTTCCCTTAGTGACTAACTAAATAGCTGAATCTCAAGTCATCTTAGTAAATCTAGCTTTCTAATTATTTAAGAAAACTTGCCAAAATGCAAAAATACTGTTTTAAACACTGCTGGACATACAAAACACTGTTATAAACTCTGATTTTTGCGAAGGTAAACAATGGAATATAAAAACCACCAAGTCGATGAACACAAAAGAAAGAAAAACCTCCTCATTGTTGTACAAACTGTTAATGATGAGGTCCATATGATGACCTATCCGCCGTGTGCACAACAAAATTTTCATATTTATGAAGTTTCAGTACATTTTTCAGGCTTCTATCCATTGTCTTTACCTTTCGATAGTTCCTTTAGCTCTGCATGGTACTCAAACTTCTCCGTTGGTATGCTATTGATAACGAACAATTAGAAGTTCATTAGCAATGACAGCCAATAGAACACTTCAGCCTGAACCAAAAACAAAAGAGAAAAGTTCCATTGGTAGCTGCTTAAATGGAGATTTGGAAGTATTTAGATACTATTTCAGAGAGTTCACTCGTTTTTGTATGCTGAACCCATAGGACAGTGCAGAAAGCAGTGAAATTCATCATCCAGCGAAATTTGAGAGCATAAAACATTTCAAGATAATCTGTTCAATTAAAAAATAAACATTAGTACAAAGAGGAATGTTAGCTCAAGAAACATTAGAATATTCTCTTGCATCAGTTTTCCTTGCACAATCATTGGCGGGAGAAAAGTTCTACAAGATTCTTAAATTAATAAACGCCATAAAAAAATAAAACAATCTTTAATGAATGAAGACATAAATATATGACAAAGAAGCCTCTTCTTTTGTCACAAACTTACTCACACCCAATGGGACAACCTTTAGCTGAGATATGTTTCATTAGATGTTGATACCAAATAAAATTAATATAGGTAAACTAAATCACATCTATTTAATTAAATTTTGGATTGTTAATCTTTGTGCTTTAAAAATTTATCAATCATCTTGATATCAGAGTTGTGAAAGGCGCTCGCCTTACGCCTTTTGGCGTGAGGCGTGGCAAAGCGAGCCTGCCTCGCCATGTACTGCCAAGGCGTGGCATTTCCTAAAAGGCGAGGCTATGGCGACTAAGGCGAGGCTATGGCGTAAGGTGACTAAGGCGTCGTCTTTTGATTTTTTTTAAAAAAAGTTGGCTGCCTTTTTTAAAACAGAACAGAATAACGAGACAATATAATGCTAACACTCTTGTGGTTGAAGAATTTGGAGATCTTGAAGAAGAATAGATGTTGCTTCGTTATAATTTGGTTAATGCTAACACCCAGGGACCTTATGACTTATTAACTATCTAGTTGGAGACTTTTAGACTTTAGTATCAACTATCAACCATCTACTTTTAGTTTTTCAATTGAAATATTTGCTAGTATTTTGTTGAGTATTTGAATTTTTGGGTATTTATATCTACATATTTAATATTTTAATTTTTTGTGTTAATCCTCGCCTCGCTTCTAAAAGGCGCTCGCCACGCCACGCCTTGCCATGAGGCGTGAGGTGAGCCCTTGTCGCCACGCCTCGCCTTTCGCCATCCTAAACACTGCTTGATATCGACACACAAGTTATTGTATGATGATCCTCACTTATCTTTCATAAAAACTTGGTACTTTATTATTTCATGTATAATTATTTAATCAAAGCATTTATTTAATAATATTGATATTATTTTACAAAATCGGGTACTTATATTGTACCCGATTTTCATACAAAAAGGATCATATTGTAGCTTGTAATATTGACAATTGATTGTGTAGTGAATCTTTTGTTGCTTTTTGTCACATAACCTAGGTAATAATACTTTCCAATTATTGTCCTGTATGTTCAGGTCCCAAAGCCTATCAGCTTTTTCCAGGAGGCATATTCGGATGAAAAGGGTGTAAAGCAGATAATTCGTCTCATCTTATCCAAATTTGTTCGCCGACAGCCTGGACGATCAGATATTGATTGGACAAACATGTGGCTTGACTTGCAGTCTTTGCAAGAGAAAGCATTTTGCTTCATAGATCTTGAATATGTGTTAATGGAGTTCTGCAGGGGATTGCTGAAAGCAGGAAAGTTTTCACTTGCGAGGAATTATTTGAAAGGTGTGGGTTCAGTGTCTTTGGCAAATGATAAAGCAGAAAACCTTGTTATTCAAGCTGCCAGAGAATATTTCTTCTCAGCGTCAAGTCTTTCTAGTTCCGAAGTAAGTTCATTTTATCTATAATAATACTAGCATAGGAGTGATTACGTAATCTCTAATTCTCAGTGTAGTGTATATTAACCTTGGAGACCAAGGATCAAATTCTAGCAGACTAGCAGAGACAAAAACACTAGATGATTTCTTCCAACTGGAAAAAGCCTTGGCGTGCTGAGTTACCCGGTACCTGTGTTGGTGGGAGGTAGCAGGTACCCAGTGAAATAATCAAGGTGTGAGCAAGCTGGCCAAACTACTGTTGTTATAAGCTATAAAATAAAAAAGCATTCTTGCTTTTAGTTAAAGTGTGTCCAGAGTATGTTCCAGGAACTAATGCTTTACATCGGTTGCACATTTTATTTGAAAGTAGTCCAATGCAAATTGAAATAGCAATGTATTGATTTAAGCTGCTAAATGCTGCAGATTTGGAAGGCTAAAGAATGCTTGAATATCTTTCCAGCTAGTAGAAATGTGAGGGTGGAGGCTGATATTATTGATGCTGTAACTGTTAAACTTCCCAACCTTGGTATCACCTTGTTGCCAATGCAATTCAGGCAAATTAAAGATCCTATGGAAATAGTTAAGTTGGTTGTTACAAGTCAAGGTGGAGCTTATCTGAATGTCGATGAGATTATTGAACTAGCCAAACTTCTTGGGTTGAGCTCTCACGACGACATATCAGCTGTACAAGAAGCTATTGCAAGAGAAGCTGCAGTGGTTGGAGATCTCCAACTGGCTTTTGATCTATGTCTTGTTTTGGCCAAAAAGGGGCATGGTTCAGTCTGGGACTTGTGTGCAGCACTGGCAAGAGGTCCTGCCCTTGAGAACATGGATATTGCTTCCAGAAAACAGCTGTTAGGTTTTGCTTTGAGCCACTGTGATGGGGAATCAATTGCCGAGTTACTACATGCATGGAAGGATCTAGATACGCAAGATCAATGTGAATCTTTAATGGCGTTGACTGGAACAGAGCCTGAAGATAAAACAGACTTGAAGGAATGTTCTGACCAGGAAGCACAACTTAAACAGATTGAAAATGTACTTTTTCAGGTAGCCAAAGATGTACAGGTGGATGGTGATTGGACCATTCCGTCCATCTTGAGAGAAAATGGAAAACTTTTGTCATTTGCTGCTGTGTATCTTCCATGGTTGCTTGAACTGAGTGAAGAAGCAGAAAGCAATAAGAAATTTACATCGAGCTCATTTTCAGGGAATCAATATGTCAGTCTAAGAACACAGGCAGTGATGATTATTTTGTCCTGGTTGGCAAGGAATGGTTTTGCCCCGAAGGACAGTTTGATTGCCTCTGTTGCTAAGTCCATTATGGAGTCGCCTGTCTCTGAGGAGGAAGACATCACAGGATGCTCTTTTTTGTTAAATCTTGCTGATGCCTTTTCGGGGGTGGAGATAATTGAAAGAAACTTGAGAACAAGAGAGAATTACAATGAAATAACCAGCATTATGAATGTTGGGATGATTTACAGTTTGTTACACAATTGTGGAATCAAGTGTGAGGACCCTGCACAAAGGAGGGACCTGCTTCTTACAAAGTTCCAGCAGAAACATAAACTGATTTGCTCAGGTGATTTTGTTAATTTTGACCTAGATCTACCTTATTATTGTATACTGTAGCTGGAGAACTTTCTGTATTTTGCTTTGCATGTTCTTTTTTTTATTGCTACTCAAACCCTGTCTTTTAATTCAGATGAAAAAGAACAAATAGACCAAGCACAATCTACATTCTGGAGAGAATGGAAACTGAAGCTAGAAGAGCAAAAGTGCATTGCAGAGCGTTCAAGGAGTTTAGAACAAATAATCCCTGGTGTTGAAACTGCTCGCTTCTTATCTGGGGACATGGACTACAGAGAGAGCGTTGTTTCTTCATTTGTCGAGTCCATGACCCCAGAGAAGAAACACAGTGTGAAGGATGTATTGAAGTTGGCCAATACTTATAGCTTAGATTGCAACAAGGTATGCACTGTTCTTGAACCAGAACTGTAAATGAGATAATGAAAGTACAATTAGAAGTTTTAAGATGCTAAATAAGGGGTCATTTGGTTTTGGGTATTAACAAAACTAGTCACGGTAACTAAACATTGAAGAATCTATCCAAAAAAAAAACTGTATTAGGTTCTTCAATGCTTGGTTACCATTTTCATTTTCTGTATAGATAAATACTTGAATGACTTATGATAGTTTCTGTATTATTTTACACCGAATACAAGGTGGAATAACTAATACTTGGATTAACTATACTGGGATAAACCATATCAAAAAGCAAATATACCCTTGATGCTATTGTAGTCATTTTCTCCAAACCATACTGTTCTTCTTCAGAGAAAAACCTACTTCTGGAAAGAAGAACCAGAATGAAAAAAACTTTGTGCTCAGCTTTAGCTTAATCAACAGCTACCACATGCTAAAGTTGGGTTATTTGATCTGACAAATAAAATAAACTCCATTCTTGGTTATCTGATGCGATGGTTAGTTTCAGGGTTTCACTGCATACAGATGCACAGCACTTTCTTTCTTATTCTCCATACTTTTTGCCAATCTATTTTCTTATAAAGATCTTAAAATGTAATTCATTACCCTTTTGTTTTTAGCCATTTTTTCAAGAATTAAACTAAATTAAAAAGTTTGATTTATAGAATATGGAGTATGGCTTGAGTCGAGGGTCAATCGGAAATAGCCTCTCTACCTTCACAAGGTAGGGGTAAGGTCTGCGTACACACCACCCTTCCCAGACCCCACTTGTGGGATTACACTGGGTTTTGTTGTTGATATATGGAGTACGGGAAATCTAGGCCACTGGGTGTTGATTGTCACTGCTGGTGCAATGCGGAATACCCTTAACCATAGATGAAAAAAAAAAAGTCTTATAGAATGACTAGGGTATAATAGTAAACCAAATATTATACAACTCTAAACCAAACACAAATTTTAAGTTATACATCGTATATCCAATTTTTAATACAATGAACTAAACACTCGATAAAAGATAATCTCCGCATTACAAACCCTGCAAAACTAATTCCTGTATTGCTAATCCGTGTATAACTTGTTTCTAAACTAAACGTCCTCTAACTGTTTCTCCTACTGCTCCTCTCTTCTATTCAGGTGGTGCTGCATTACCTGAGGTCCATCTTTGTTTCTGACGCTTGGAGCACTGATGATGTTAAAAATGAAGTGTCAATTTACAGAGAAGATCTACTAGCTTGTGCTGCAGAAACAATAAAATTTATTTCCTCGTCGATCTACCCAGCAGTTGATGGACATGATAAGCAGAGGCTTTCTCTAATATATGGCCTACTCTCTGACTGCTACTTGCATCTTGATGAACAAGAGGATCCAATGCATCCTCATTCTGTTCATATTGCTCGGTTCTCCAAGATTGCTGAAGAAGAATGTTGCAGGGTATCTTTTATCGAGGATCTGAACTTCAAAAATGTTGCTGGAATTCAAGATTTGAACTTGGAATGCTTCAACAGTGAAGTTTCTGCTCACATCAAGGAAAATAATGTTGAAGCATTGGCAAAGATGGTCAAGAACCTTGTTTCTGCTCATGATGGTCCAGTGCCTGATGGTCTCTTGTCTTGGCAGTATGTATATAAACATTATGTTTTAAGTTTGTTGACAAAGTTGGAAGCTAGAGCTAAACCGGGGGTCGATATTCAAAGCTCTGAAAGTCTTCATTGCTTAATCAGTGACATCGAGCGGACGTACAATACCTGCTGCAAATTCTTAAAATTTGTCCCGAATCCTGCTCGTCTGGACATTTTGAAACGATTCTTGGCCATCATACTACCTGCTGAAGGATCTTTCAAGTCTCTGCCCTCTGGCTCAGGTTGGCAGGTGTGCCTTGCCATGCTTGTGGATACTTGGCTCAGAATGATGAATGACATGCATGAAGTTGCACTCCTTGAGAATTCGGAAGAAAGATTCTGCTTAGAATGTATAATGACGTGTCTTAAAGTTTTTGCACGTCTAGTTGCTGGGGAAAAAGTTTCATCTAGTCAGGGGTGGGCTACAGTTATTGGCTATGTAGGTTACGTTTTTGTTGGTGATGTTGCTGCTGAAATCTTCAATTTCTGCAGAGCGATGGTTTGCTCAGGTTGTGGATTTGGAGCCGTTGCTGATGTATATGATGAAGTCATGGTTCACTTCCTGCATGAAGCTGAATCGCTGACAGACTTTAAAAAAGAAGCTGTCAGCATCCAGAATCTTCGAGATCTCTATCTTAGTATCTTGAAGACCATTTTGCAGGAGTTGGCTGACGATTCCTGTGAGCATCAGTGTCTACACTATTACTTGTCATCTTTGAGTAAATTAGATGGTGATTTGGAAAATCTGCAGTGCGTCAGGCAGGCAGTTTGGGAGAGATTGGAAGAGTTTTCGGAGAACTTTCAGCTCTCCAACCATGTTCGAGTTTACATACTGGAGCTTATGCAACTTGTTGCAGCTACTGATAATAACAGCAAACGATTTTCTTCTAAGCTACAGGTGGAAGTTCATTCTTGGGAAGGTTGGGAGAATTTGCATAGTGCAGCTGCAAGCTGCGAGAATGCTGCCGCTGATGGGATTTCAAACAAGACAGATGCATCTAATAAGTTCACAAATACTCTGATTGCTCTAAAATCTACACAGCTGGTCTCCACTATCTCCCCCAGCATACAGATTACACCAGAAGATCTTTCGACTGTGGAATCTACTATCTCTTGCTTCCTTGGAGTATCTAAATTTACTGAATCTGAATCCCATGTTGAAACATTATTAGCTATGCTCCGAGAATGGGAGGGGCACTTTACTAGAAGAGAAATTGAAAAGGATTCTGGTGAGGTATCTGATGGTGCAAATAGTTGGGGTAATGATGATTGGGATGAGGGATGGGAAAGCTTCCAAGAACCTATTGAAGAAGAACCAAAGAAAGATGCGAAACTTTCAGTTCATCCTCTTCATGTCTGTTGGATGGAGATCTTCAGGAAACTGCTAACAATATCCCAGTACAACAAAATGTTGAAATTGTTGGACAAATCAGTGGCAAAGCCAGGCGAAGTATTACTAGATGAAGAGAATGCTCAATGTTTGAGCCAGATTGCACTTGAAATAGATTGCTTTGTAGCCCTTAAGTTGATGCTCTTGTTGCCATACGAAGTAGTCCAGTTGCAGTGCTTGGATTCCGTCGAGCAGAAGCTGAAACAAGAAGGCATATCTGACAAAATCGGCGTGGATCTTGAGTTTTTACTTCTCGTTTTATCTTCTGGAGTTATATCAACTATCATCACCAAACCTTCATATGGTACCACATTCTCTTGTCTTTGCTATATGGTGGGGAATTTCTCTCGACAGTGCCAAGAATCCCAGTTATCAAGTTCCGGTTGTGGTGGATCTGTAGAAAATGAGAATATTTCAAAAGATCACATTGATCTTTTCACAAGACTGATCTTTCCTTGTTTTGTGTCGGAGCTTGTGAGGTCAGGGCAGCAGATTTTAGCAGGATTTCTTGTAACGAAGCTCATGCACGCAAACCCTTCTCTTAGCTTAATTAACATAGCAGGTGCTTGTCTCACAAAGTATTTGGAGAGGCAAATCCAAATACTACAGGATAGCAACCCCTCCTTTAGGGATGCGGAATTGTCTGAACCATTGTTAAATACGGTATCCAGTTTGACGGACAGGATGGAAAACCTGATCCAATCCTCTCTATCTTTGCTTTCACATGATCATCGATGATTTTTACATTTGAGTTTTCCCCTTTATTTTTGTTCATAGTCCAGTCATTGTTCTTTGAAATCTTTGTACCAACTTTTGTAGCCAGAACATTTTAGCAATTTTGCTGGAGCTTAAATGGTGATATATACAACGAGGATTGTTATTTGTATACCAGAACTCGAGCAACTTAAACAATTGTACTTGCATCTCTTTGTACAAAAATATTTGGATCATGGATGTAGTTGCAAAATAAGTGTTTTCTGCTGCGGCTTTTTATTTTGCCGTTTAGAAGCTCAAGGTTTGGCCCTGCAAAGGTCACTGGAATAGTGGAGTGTGACCGTCAAGGATAATTATAAACATCATGTGCGGGTAAGTAGCAAACTAAATATAATTTAATATTCGCCTCGCAAATAAAACAGGTCTCTTTTATGGATTTGAGTCGTCAAACAAGTGAGGCTCTAAGCTAAAAATGAAAGTTGAATTGCTTAGTAATCGACAAAATAATAATATTAAAGCCTATGTTGTTTTGACTTCCTTTTTTATAATATGCTTATTTTTTTATTTTTTTTTCAAATTTAACGAGACTATAGATTTCTCTGTCAGTTTCCACCCTTTTCTCTTCAGGTATTAAGGAAGTTTCAGTTTCAAATATTTTGTGCGTCTCTCATTGGCAGTTGAGCAATTCCGCTTCCGTCCACGTGCAAGAGTAGTCACTCGTCAGGATACAAAATAAGTAAAAGCATATGTCAGAGAACAAAAAAGGTACAATTAGCAATTTATTGTAAAATATTGATTGTTTGAGCAAGCCACAAAGGCTACTTGGCCACAAAGCCATCTCTTGGTTGCTTTTTCCTCTTATAAATAGCAAGTCAATTCAATTCATTTGTACATCAATTCAAAATTGAATAATATATTAGTCTCTTTATATGCTTATCTCTAGTGTATTTACTTTATAACCTTTTCAGCACGAGACTTCGGCATCTCGAGCAAATACTTTGAAAGCCTCAAAAAATATATGGAAATTTCTCAAATTTTGTTTGGATCAATGATCAATCATGAAGATATTTGTGTGATTGATAGTGGAACAACGCATGCCATATTTAAAGGTGAGAAATACTTTTCTCACTTGCGTAGGAAAAGAGGAAATGCTAGTACAATTTCTGGCAATTCGAAATTGATTGAAGGCTCTGGAAGAGCTACTATATTTTTGCCTAAGGGAACGAAACTTATTATGGAAGATGCATTATTCTCTTCTAAATCCCCAAGAAACTTGTTAAGTTTCAAAGATATCCGTCGTAATGGGTATCATGTTGAGACATTAAATGAAATAAATAATAAATATCTTGGCATTGCAAAGAATGTCTCCGGCCAAAAATATGTTTTGAAGAAATTACCAACTTTGTCTTCTGGCCTGTATTAGGCATAAATTAGTACAATTGAAACACACTCGATCGTAAACCAGAAGTTTAATGATTCAAGTACTTTTATGCTTTGGTATGACCGAATAGGTCACCCTGGATCAATAATGATGAGACAAATTATTGAAAATTCAAATGGGCATCCACTTAAGAACCTAAAGATTCTTGAAAGTGGTAAATTTTCATGTGCTGCTTGTTTTCAAGGTAAATTGATAGTTAAGCCATCACCAAAGAAAGTTGACATTGAATCCCCTGCCTTTTCGAGAGCGTATACATGGGGATATATGTGGACCTATTCATCCACCTTGTGGGTCATTCAGATATTTTATGGTCCTAATAGACGCATCTTCAATATGGTCTCATGTGTGCCTCTTATCGTCTCGCAACCTGGCGTTTGCGAAACTATTGACACAAATAATACGCTTAAGGGCGCAGTTCCTAGATTATTCAATTAAGGCTATACACCTCGATAATGCTGGAGAATTTACATCTCAAGCTTTTGATGATTATTGTTTATTAGTTGGGATAAAAGTTGAACATCCCGTAGCTCATGTTCATACCCAAAATGGCCTTGCCGAGTTGTCACGACCCGAACTACGGGCCGCGACGGGCATCCGGGGCTAACCACCGAACACCACTCATTCCATTATCTACATGCTCTCATTCATAATACTTGCTCAATCTCATAAGAATATATCATCATAGGAAATGTAATCACTTTTATAACATAAGCCCTTCGGCTATCAAAATAATATATACACATATACACATACATATACATGGAGACCATGGGACCATACTACCCACACATGCGTATCTACGAGCCTCTACCGTAGTACTAGACATAGGGACGGACAGACCCCGTCGTGCCTAATCATGAACATATACATATATATACCAAAAGAATAATCAACGGTACCTCCGGGACAACGGAGTGCTCACGAGTCGACTACTAGCTCCTATAATTCCAAGACTGCCTCCTTGCCTACCGCTGGTACGAACACGGCGTCCAAAGAAAACGGACGTCGCACGAACATTGACCGAGTATGTAAGGCGAATGAAATAAACATAATAAGCGTATCATAAGTCATGAGATGGAGATACAACCCGTGTACTCGTATAATCACAGTACATTTCATATACATTTATCATACATAAGATGTCATATACATTACCATAGCGTACACCTTATCATATTACGTATACATCATCATGCCATACACGCACCGTCATACCAATCGTACATCATCATATCGTTAACCCGCGTCCGGTAACCATCATATGCCGCCCACTAGTGGTGTCATGCCCGGCCCTACAGGCTCAGAGTAGAATCATAGCGCCCGCCTTAGCGGTGACATGCCCGGCCATCTAGCGCGGTGGAATCGTATGACCCCGCCTTAGCGGTGACATGCCTGGCCATCTAGGCGCGGTGGAATCGTATCATCATACATAGCATGCATTTATCATCGTACATTGTACATCATCATAGTCATCGCTATCATTCATTCCATAAGCATATCATAGTTTTATCATAAGTTAATATCATCATTTCATACACTAGAACTTGGAAACAAGCATAGTTATGTCGGGGTGACGTAAGGTCGTGAACCCCCGATGTCATTATGAGCATTCGTAACTATCCTGCCTCACCTTGAAGGAACGAACATAAGGTGAGGGTATGTAATGATTGACATTAATGGATTTCATATAACTTTATTAGCTTAGTTGGAACATTACATCATAGGCTATAGCATCTCTAGATTTAAGCTCATCGTCATCATTGTCGTAATCGTAGCATATCTCTCATCTCGTATGGCTATTCGTGCATAATGGCTCGCAGCCTTCTTGAAGACAGGACATTTGTAATGAAAGAGGAAATTCACGCCATATGGACTCATGCCTTAGAAGGAAAGGGATTAAGCCTCACATACCTTTGTCGTTTACTATTCTATCGTTTGCTCGTTCTCCTTGAGTGCACTTGTTTATACCTTCAAGAGAATTCGTATCGTCATTAGCTAACTAATCATGAGAACGTACTCATTAGAGCTAGAGAAATTTGGGCAGCATTTCCTTTGTTTATACTACTTTCCGCCATATTCCATATCAACTCCCAACATTCATAACAATCATCACAATATCGCTAACAACAATCGTCATTCATTTACATAATTCGCATTTCACAATTCTACTTAAATTCTCCATATTCATGACTAAAAGTCCATCGTCGTATTCTTTCATATCCAATACTTATTTCATGTTCTATAAGTCATTTATAACACATTTATAACATCAACATATCCATTTCCATGATTCAATTCAACTACAACTCACTAGTAATACTATTCACACATTTGATGACCCATTTGCTATACACTTCTACAATCCATGTGTTTCAACTTAAAAATACTTCAAACCACATGTAAACATCATGAAACTTACCTTAGATGATAGAGGAATAAGCTTGGAATGGTGATTCACCCTTAGCACCAAAATCCTACTTTATCTCTCTTGGGATTTCTTGACTTGGATGACTTTTAATGGGTTTCCTTCACTTGATTCTCTTGATTTCTTGTTGTTGATCCTTAATTTCTATGGATTTCTCATGGATGAAGTGTTTGGAACACTCTAGAGGTTTCTTGTGTTGTGGAGGAGTGAGGTGAAATGAAATGGAAATGAAAAATGGTCCCTTATATAAAAATACATTTCAGCCCGACCAAGATATACGGACCAACATACGGTCCGTATGTTTTATACGGTCCGTATGTCTGGCCGTAGATTTGTTCCGATGAAGTATGCTCTCGGACTGAATCTACGGTTGGACATACGGTCCATATATTTTATCTTTGCCCGTATGTCCGGGCCGTAGGTTGTCCAGTTCTTCCGAGAATCGTTTCGTCGACTCGTTTGATCTCCAATCCTTATGGAACCTTCTTGACACTTGTTCCTTACTTCAATACCATTCTAAGGGACGTTATAACTCTTCCTTGACGGGTCATTAAGACATCCTTAACTTAGTACTCGTAATTCCCATCCGATACATTCAACGTATGACTCGCTTCTCTTAACAACTTTCTTTCCTTAACCCGGATGTCTTTGGAAATCTTAATTAACATCATTAATTACTATCTCTTGCTTATCCCAAACCTCGTATACGTCATGCCCTTCGTGAGTCTATTCACTGTACCCTAACGGGGAAATTTTCGAGGTGTAACATGAGTCATTTATTAAACGCCTACAATTGATAGCAAGACCACTACTTATGAAAACACGGTTGCCCACTATCATTTGGGGTCATCTTTGTTTTACATGCAACATCTCTTATTCATCTCAGACCGACTCATTATAATAAATACTCCCCATCACAATTAGTATTTGGTTGGTTGTGTTGTATATGTGCCGTTAGCACCACCACAGCGCACTAAGATGGCCCCCCAAAGAAGGTTAGGAATATATGTTGGGTTTGAATCACCTTCTATTATTCGCTATCTTGAACCATTAACGGGAGATTTATTCACTGCTCGATTTGCAGATTGTCGATTTGATGTCCCACAATTAGGGGAGAGACAGAAAATAAATTAAAAGAGAAATTGTGTGGAAAGTTTCATCACTATGCCATTTTGATCCATGTGCCCCTATATGTGAATATAATGTTGCGGTGAATATTATGAAAGACATTGAAGATCAGGAACCTCAATCTGTCGAAGAATGTCGACGAAGATGATTGGCCAAACTGGCAAGAGGCTGTTCAATCGGAATCGAATTTACTTGCTAAACGTGAAGTTTTTGTACCGGTAGTCCAAACGCCTTATGGTGTAAAATCAGCTAGCTACAAATGGATCTTTGTGCGTAAAAGGAATGAGAGAAATGAAATTGTGAGATACAAGGCACGCCTTGCTGCACAAGGATTCTCTCAAAGACCCGGTATTGAGTATGAAGAAACATATTCACCTGTTATGGATGGAATAACATTTCGATATCTCATCCCTTTAGTTGTACATGAAAACCTTGAAACACATCTGATGGATGTGGTTACGGCTTAACCTCCCTTTAGTTGTACATGAAAACCTTGAAACACATCTGATGGATGTGGTTACGGCTTAACCTTTATGGCTCACTTGATAATGAAATTTATATGAAAATTCCTGAAGGATTTAAAATGCATGAAGCAATTAGTTCAAAGTCTCGGGAGATGCATTCAATCAGATTACAAAGATCATTATATGGTTTAAAACAATCAGGGCGCATGTGGTATAATCGCCTCAGTGAGTACTTGATAAATGAAGGTTATATAAATTATGCCATTTGTCCATGTGTTTTTATTAAGAAAACAAAATTAGGGTTTGTTATTCTTGCTGTTTATGTTGATGACATAAACCTAATTGGAACTCCAAAAGGCAATTGAATATTTAAAGAAAAAATTTGAGATGAAAGATCTTGAAAAAACAAAACTTTGTCTTGGACTGCAAATTGAACATTTAGCATACGGAATCTTTATCCATCAATCTGCTTATACCGAAAAAGTTTTAAAACGATTTTACATGGACAATGTGCATCATTAAGTACTCCAATGGTTGTTCGCTCACTTGAAATGAGTAAAGATCCGTTCCGACCTCGGGAAGAAAATGAAGAGCTTTTTGGTCCTGAAGTACCATATCTTAGTGCAATTGGTGCACTTATGTATCTTTCTAACGCTACAAGACCTGACATAGCGCTCTTTATTAATTTGCTAGCAAAATATTGCTCTTCTCCTACACGAAGACATTGGAACGAAATTAAGCATATATTGCGATATCTGAAGGGAACTACCGATATGCGACTGTTTTATGCTAAGAAAGGTAGTGCAGATCTTGTTGGTTATGCAGATCTTTGGTTATTTATCTGATCCACATAAAGCTCGATCTCAAAGAGGCTACTTGTTTACATGCGACGGTACTGCTATATCGTGGCGATCTACAAAAGGTCCATTGTTGCTACTTCTTTGAATCATCGAGATAATAGCTATTCATGAAGCAAGTAGAAAATGTGTGTGGTTGAGATCAGTGATACATTTCATCAGAGAAAGATGTGTTTTGAAGTGTGATACAAAAATATCCATAATATTATATGAAGGCAATGCTGCATGCATAGCTCAATTAAAAGGAGGCTTCATAAAAGGAGATAGAACGAAGCACATTTCACCAAAGTTATTCTTCACCCATGATCTCCAGAAGAACGGTGATATTAATGTGCAACAAATCCGTTCAAGTGACAATCCTGCAGATTTATTCACCAAATCTTTGCCAACTTCAACTCTTAAGAAGATATTCAAGATTGGAATGCGAAGACTCTTACATCTGAATTTTGGTCTTCGTCAGGGGGAGTAAAAATACGCGTTGTACTCTTTTTTCCTTAATCAAGATTTTGTCCCATTGGGTTTCCTGGTAAGGTTTTTAATGAGACCACTCTCAAAGAGTATTACTAGATATGTGTACTCTTTTTCCTTCATTGGGACTTTTTCTCACAAGGTTTTTCCTAATAAGATTTTAACGAGGCACATCATCTATTAATGGACATGTTCTTGGAGAGCAAGTACTATGTTTACTTGGCCACAAAGGCAACTTGGCCACCAAGCCATCTCTTGGTTGCTTGGCCACAAAGTATTTTTCCTCTTATAAATAGGAAGTCAATTCAGTTCATTTATACATCAATTCAAAGTTGAATAATATATTAGTTTCTCCATATACTTGTCTCTGGTGTATTTGCTTTATAGCCTTTATTTTATAACACAATTCCTTTTAGTCGGTCACCCTTTTGTTTACTTCTTAATTTATTTATTTTTGGTATATTTTGTTTACTTGTTAAAGTTAATACTCCATATATATGTTTTTTTTTAAAAGATGAAGCACAATTCTTGGGAACTGTCGATAAAAAGAAAACATTAAACGACGTAATAATTAAAGTTTTTAGCCAGCTAAATAGTTTATAGACGGATTAAAAAGAGTGTTCATTTAGCCATTTGTACACCCCTTAAGAAAGTACTAACTCTTACGCTCTGTTTGGATTGTTGTTACCCGTCGTTTCATAATATATCGTATTGTATTGCACTGTACTGTTTTGTAGATATAATGTTTGGATAGACTATATCATTTGTTGCTGTTTAATAATATTTTTTGCTTGGATTGACTGTATCGTGTTGTATTGTAACTGATAAGTTTACTAAAATGCCCTAGACTAGTATAAATAATTTAAGACGACTTCTTTCTGCTATTTTGTCACAAATTATGCATTATAAATATATTAAGATGTTAAACTCACGTAAATATATTTTTTACACTACACTAAAAAATTAAAAATCTTGCAAAAATTACTGTGCAGTATCAATCATAAAAGAGTTTTGTTTATCCTTTAAGTTATGTTTCCTATTTAATCCAACATAGACCAAAAAATGAGGACATCATGGCGTGTACAGCCATATTTGGACGTAACTGAAAATCCAGCAGCGCACATGACTGACGTGTAGCTAAAAGAAGCAAAAAGGTAAAAGAGTAAAGTGCACTTACAAACTGAACCAAGTTAAATCTCATCCATTCTCTCAAAGTCACCCCTGTACATATACCCTCACCCCCGCTACCCCACCCCATCCCACCTCAAACTCTGATGGAGAAGTTGCCACCTGAACTTTTTCTCAGAATTTTCTGTCTCTTGGATCACCGTAATCTTGCAGCTGCTCAATTGGGTTAGTTTTTTAGTACTATTTATTCTTCTCATTCATTTTGGCAAGTTATACCATATAAGGTATTTGCAGTCTGTATGAAGGATGTTTAGTTCTTTTTAACACTTGGGTATCTTCCCAATTATGCATTTCTTGACTGAAATGATCTGAATTTGGCATTAAAATTGGATCTCTGTTTTGACACCCAAAAAAAAAAGTCAAAGTTCCATTCTTTTTTTCATGCAAAATTAGTGAATTAGTTTACAAGAATTGGGCTTTGAAATTGGATTTCTGTTTTGAACACCAAAAAAAGTCAAAGTTCCATTCTTTTTTCATGCAAATTAGTGAATGCGTTTGCAAGAATTGGGCTTTGGTTGATCAAAAGAGATGTTTTTTTTTCCCCCCAATTTCTCAGGATTGCGCTTTGATTGAGAATTATGCATTTCTTGACTGGGATGATCTAGATTTCAAAATGAATTTGGCATTAAAAGACTGGATCTCTGTTTTGACAAAATGAAGTCAAAGTTCCATTCTTTTTCATGCAAATGAGTGAACTGTTTCAAGAATTGGGGAAGTATATTTTGTTTTGATTGATGAAAAGAGATGTCTTTGTTTTATATATTTTGCTTTGATTAATGAAAAGAGATGTGTCTTTTCTATTAAAGTTTGCAGGAGGTGGAAAGTCTTGGGTTCAGATAACAACTTATGGTGTGATCTGTTCATAGAGAGATGGGGATCAGATCAAGCCACATTTTATGCCCCTTCAGATTCCAAGCCATGGAAACATGTCTATATGGTTCAAGATCGTTGTGATCGCAATGGACTGTAAGTTCAAACTTGCCAAATTCAACTGAATTATACTACATGTTTTTAATTTTTGCATTATAAACATAGCACTAACATTTTAGATGTATGTGTTTTCAGGGGATTGAAGATTATAAGGGAAGGAGATGATTACTACCTTATACACCAGGGGGAAATTCAGAGACATTTAGGTTCAAGAACAATGAAAATTGAAGATATATCTGATTCACCTGACCATAAAGATGATAAGGAGGAACCTAATTTAAGCATATTGGACAAGATCCTTTTCTTCATTGGGGACTTGGAATCTGCTAATATCCAGGCTAAACGAAGCAGATTGGTGTAAAGAACTTTTCTTTTTTCAATAACGATCGTATCTGAATCAGTTTATGTGCACCTTGACTATTCTGGATGGCTCTGCCAACCGAAGCTTAGGCAAATGTGAAGAAATCGCTTTAACATTTTTTTGTATCTTCATCGTATTTTTAGTTTTGTGTAATGGTAATATTTCAATATTTTTGTAAGTGTTTGTATGCAATATGATGTATTCATTAATCTTTGAATGTAATTTTAAGTCCCAACTTCGTCTGTATCCAAGTACATTGTAGTTATTGAAGGAAATTTTCTTTCTAGATCGGTTTGTGTTGCTCTCTTTCATTTTCTACCCCAAATCTTGCCAAACTCTTGACTACAATTTAACCAAACCGTTACCAAATTGTCAAGAAATCAACCACTGTAATCAGCTTTGATCTGATTAATGGGGCAGTTTCTGAGCTTCACGAGTATTACCTTCGAACCTAGTGCAGAAGTTTATATTTGAACTAGGTCTAATTCTTTCCTAGAAAGGATCTAAATCCCAATAACACTCGAAAACCAACAAAGAAAAAGGTTTCCTTTTATTTCTTTCCGCTTTTGAGTAGAAATTGGCTTGAAAATCTTCTCAGCTTCACACATAAGAAAGAATGACTTCCTGCATGTGGTAAATTCTAGCAGGACAAACCTTCATTGTTTTGGTATCGATATGCGAGTCGCTAAGACGCTTAACACCACTTTTTTTAGCAAAGAAATGGTAAATTTAATAAACCCCAATTTAATTATATTGACATAAGTAAAAATTTGAATAAACCATAATAGAGTAAAATTAAGTGCTTCGTAGAACCGAACCTATTGAATAACTTGCAATATAATCTCTTGAGAATAAATTTTCGCCCAATTGAATCAAGAGATAAACACATATTATAATACAAGTGAAGAAGGTGAGTGAAAAGAAACCTTTTGGCATTTGCTGGAGTGAAAATTTGACAACGAATAGACACGTTGACGCTTTTCAGCTTATGCTTTGATTTGTAGTTCAAAAATAAAATAAAAATGAAACACTATAATAGACAAAAATAATAACTGTCTTAGTCGCAAATAGAATAAATATAACGAAAAGAATAAAATCTGATACCTGAAGAACAATGTATGAATAAAGTTGAAGAGATCAAGTGAATGTGGGGAAACAGAAAAAAAGGATTTGATGAAGAATCTTCAAATAGAATTGAACTACAAATTCAAGAACATCAATCTCCTCGAAGAAGCCCTCACTCATTGTTCCAGCACCGATTCCCCTCCTTACCAACCGTTCGAGTCTCGTGGGTGACGCTACTCTTGGCTTAGCCATATCAAATTACGTTTATTTGGCTATTATCCTATGAGAAGAAACAGGAAAAGAGTGGCTGAGATTCATGGGAACTCGTATTCTTACCCAAATTCTCATTAACTGGTTCAAAACCAAGATTCAGAGATAAATTTGAAATCGAAGAAGAGAATGAATGTTACCCACTCCCTGAAAACCCGTTGTCTTTGCTTTGTGGTGAGGAATAAACCTTAATTGTAATTTGTTTCTTGTTATAGGTGCATAATGCGAACAATGTGTCTGTGAAAAAGAACGCCGCTGAAGAGGAAGAAGAGGAAAGATGAAGGCATCACAGAAGAGTAACCTCCGAACGGAAAACAGAAGGAAAAGGTAACGTTTCATAAACAACTCTAGAAGCGATGGGACACCTTTTTTATTTTATTTTATAAGTAATAATAGCCAAAAATTTGAGAAAAAAAATAAATACAAATACTGAATTTTTAGAGCGCCACGTCACCGGTCTAGGCTTTATATAGATATATAGATTTGCAAGTGTTATCTATTGCTTGCAAAACATAGTATATACTGCAAGCTAGATTTTGAATAGTTTTGAGGTTCTCTCAATTTAGTTATCAATATAGGTCTTTACTAGCATATGCATACGAGCAAGAGGATTTTGATAAAGTTTAGACATGAGTAATAAACTAGTTAGATATCAAGGGAAACTTGCAAGGATTTAGAGTCAAAATACTTTAAATGCTGCTGCAATGAGCCGAGCGAATCTAGCTCTGAACTTCCAAGACTGCATCAATATTCAGTCTAGACCTTTCTACCTATTGTTATTCCTAGAATTCTAACAAGTAAAAGCCGGAAAAAAAACTTACCCCACTCTTTATTTATACAATAAAGAATAACAATACTCGTCTTTTACGCAGAACTCTTTAACCATTATATATCTCACATTAATTTATCACGTAACTATGATAAATTAATATTGGCTAGAGTAGTAGACACCATGAGCTTCTCCTCTCCCGTCAAAGCCACTTATGATTCGATCTCGACGGTTAAGCCAATTGGGGAAAACATAACCACATTTGGACTCTAGATGTGCTAAATGTTCGTAACGGCAGGCGAGCCAAACATGTGATTGTTAAATGTGAAGGCCGCATCACTACCATACGTTTTTGCTATACATGAAAACTGTACTCATAGTTTCAAGTAGAATCAACGTTCATCAGCACATGTACTAGATAAACTTTGCATACAATGCGTAAGCAACTAATATTTTCATCTATACTATGGTTTTAACTCTGTTCCTGATTTTCGTAGGCTTCGTTGACTGTCAGCCTGTTAGGTGACCAACCTAGGCGGTGTTACCTAACAGCATGTCCTCTTTTGCCCAAGAAAAGCTAAAGCAAAAAAAAAAAAAAAAACCCGCAAACAAACTCATTTTGACAGTTGCATGACATCTCAATACCAATAAATTTCCCAAGAATTGCATCTTTGCTAGAAAAAAATTGAATTGTGCTTTTCACTATTACATTGGAGGTAAATTGTCAAAAAGATCAAAAGTATGACATAAAATATAGGCCTCAGTCGACACTTGAACCAAGGACAAGAAAAACAGGGGAAAAATCGGAGTAACGAATGACTATCCCAGCAGCAAGATCTGAGAGAAATGAAACTAGTGGAAAACGTTGTTTGTCTTCTACAGTTCTACTAACACAACCAGGGATGAGAATAACACCACTAGCTCATCTGTCTCTTCCTTATCTGCTAGGCAGGAACAGCTTCATTATGAATCCCATGGTCATTGCTCTTCAACAATTGTAAGCTCAACTAATATTAAACCCTGATGGCCGATTATGGTGGTAATAATAGATGTTTGCAGACAATTTTCCAGAGGATATTTGACTGCTCACCTTGATTAACTCAATCAAGATGCATTCAATGGATCAGCCTCGGTATCCCTTTCCTTCATTGCTGTCCAATCTTCTGCTTCTGCAATCAGCAAAAACTTTTGAGTCAGTACAAGTCACTAAGATTACATAGAGCAAAAGAAAAGGTTATCAATTATGATCTGAAATCAAAAGAGTCAATTGCCATGCAAACTTCAGGCAGAACTGGGTACTTACTTGGCTTGTCTGCAATGGCTGCAAGCCGTCTTTGCAAAATGGATGCAACAAAGAGGAAAATTGAGCACATGCCAAACATCACAGTGATGGGGAAAGCGTTGACCTACCAATTTACATAAAAAATCGTCCATAATCAGAATTCGATATGAAATATGAAATAATATGTTGCAGCAGAACAATTACTTGGGTAATTATATATAAGAAAAAAACATGTGCAAACACAGTTACTTAGAGCAAAAGAACGGTTACATACATTGTAAAGCACAATGCAGACGAAGATGTTGAGGGGAATCCTGAAGAAGTTCATGATGGTGCTCCTTGCTTCCTCAGGAATGTATTGAGACCTCATCTTCATGATGGATGGCCAGAAGATGCCAACACAAGCCTCGAAGGTGCAGAAGCCAAGAAGCTGGATACTTCCAGAAAAGGACATGCCTCCCCCTTTCACATTTGAAGGAGGTACAAAGAACTGGTCCGATGAAAGATGTTAAAGACTGGCAAATCACAAGGCATAAAATTCTAAAGAGTAAAGGAACTTCCTACTTACAGTTGTCAGAATGGGCAGCAAGAGAGATGCAGAAGAGACGACAAATACGATTTGCATGTAGCTCTCAACTTTAGGTGAGTTCTTGGCCATAAGGCGAGCTGCAAATGAGCTTCCTAACATTGAAGCCAACATGAAAGTTGCAAAAATAAAACCATGGGGAATGTCTTCATCATTTGGGCTGAGAGCAGGAGTCCACAGAAAGACAAATGTATACATGGAACCTTCAAATAGAGATTGTATAGCACCGAGTAATGCAATCTTCTCATCTGTCACAAAAACCATCCAGAAAATAAGGACAGTGTAAAAGCAAATCAAACAAAACAAAGGATGAGTAATGACACGGTGCAAGAATAACAGCTTGAGTAAGGAAAACATTTTTCAACCAAAGCTGCAACCTATGCTCTTTTTAGTAGCCCAATCTGATTTGGAGCTTTAAATCCTAACAGATAACCTCGGTGTAGAAATGTTGTGTGCCTGTAGACTTAGATATACCAGAATGCAATTAACCTGATAATTGTCCAAACCCACTTTCCTATGCCCCTCCCTCAGTCTAGAAGTCCTCATCCCATAAAGCTCTAAATTCTGACAGATAAGTTGGGAGAATATAGGAAATCTACATCCATGTTGAATCTCATCGGCAGCGGATCACTGTATCACTTTGAAACGTCGTCTCATGAAATAAAACACAGTTTGTAGTATATCTATACCTGAAGCAATGGCCACAGCTGCACCCTTGAATTGAGTGAGCAAGTCTTTGCTCTCTGATGGGTCTCCAAAGTTCTCTGACCATGTTGATAATATGACAGCCATTCCAATGGTAAGAAAGCAGGCAGCAGCATCAAAAGGAGACACAGGGCCGAGATTTAATGAATCAACAAGAAAATTTCCAAACAATCCAGCGATAATTGCAACAAGACCATTTCCAACAAATATTGCCTTGGAGAAAGTAAGTGAGAGCCATTGGGACTCAAAACCCCTCTGCATGAAGAAAGCATGTACTATATTAGATCTTCTGAAAAGTATAATAAATTAAAAATACACCAAAAACAAGAGCAAATAATTGCTATGCTCTTTCAAAGAGTTGTAGTGTGCATCTAAAGGACAACGATAGCAGGATCAACATTCTATAAAGATGTATGTACTCCCTCTGTCACAATTTATGTTTGACCGGGCATGACGTTTAAGAAAGAAAGGAAGACTTTTAAACTTGTGGCCTAAAATAAGTCATAGACATTTGTGTGGCTATAAATCATTTCATTAAGGGTAGAATGGAATTAAGTTAAATTATTACTAAATATTGGAAGGCATCATTCTTTTTGGAACTAACTAAAAAGAAAGAGTGCCACACAAATTGGGACAGAGTACTATTTAACAGTTCGTACTACTTTTCCAGTGTGCCCCACTTAAGGGATCACACTGGGTTTGTTGTTGTACTACTTTTCTAGTTGATAAGTCAGCTTAATAATAAGGATATGCACCTTAAAATGTTCTGCTACAAGCCACGACTCAAACGCTGAAAACAGTAGAGATGTAGCAATGCCACCCAAAATACGTCCAACCATCAGAATCTTGTATTGAGGGGAATGCTTGGTGATGCAGCTTAGTATGTAGGTGATACAGTAAGTTATGCATGCCCTCTTCCGACCCCTGAAATTTAAAACGCAAGGAAGATCATGTAACTACAAACTTTTGAGTATTAAAAGATGATCGACACGCAAGTTCTGGAAAAAAAAAAACATACTGTTTGTCGGCAAGAGATCCAACGATTGTGCCAAAAAGCATGGAAGATCCAAATCCAGCAATAAATAGCTGTCCAATATCACCCTTGCCATAGCCATAACTGCTGTAAAGGTAGTATACATATGGACCTTGTAGCCAATCACCAGCTGTTGCCACACAACACGCAAGCATTAGAAACAAAACACCACCATTCACACACGACGAAATTATTTCAAACAATTTAAATTACGTTACTACACCAACAAACAAGAATATCATTGACCAAAAACTCAAAGAGACAAAAGTATCTTAAACTTTGTCCCCTCTGCTTTTCCAGAAATGTATCTGAAACCGAGCAAATCTTTATTCTTTATATCAGATATGATCAGTGAAAGCAGAAAAATCACATCATAAAACCTGGAAGTATCACCATTTATTGTCCATATGTATAATTATATATAATTGCTAAATATCAAATGATTCCAGCATAGGTTTATCAAGAAGTGAATAATTAGCCTCTTTTGCTTTTTAGTTATGTCAATGATCATTTTAGCCTTGAATAATCCATTGGCAATATATTTATAGTAGGATTACACTAACAAGAAAGCATGGAATCAAATGCTCGTGCACAGATCTAAAGACCATTAAGAAAATTGAGCTGCATATCAACATTTGTAAGCTGATTCAGCATTCAGATAACAAAAATAAATTCGGATGGCAACCCACCACTCGCAATACCCAATTAACCAAAGTAGCATATAGGAGTCTCAGATCCAAAAGAAAAAGCCCAAATTACAAAATCCATAATCAGATCGAGCACGTCCATACAACAATTCAAACAGACACTAATGTGAAAATGATGAATGAAATCAATTATAGGAGAAAAAAACCCCAGATCTGAGGTGAATTAAAGGAACGTACCCATCATGAGAGAGTAAACAAGAATGTAATTATTCTTAAAGGAATTAAAAGCCTGAGAAGTTGTGATGCGATCTTTGTTACTCTTTCCACCAAGCTCCAAAGCTGCAACCACTGCAGCCATCGCCCCAAACAAGACATAGTAGAACAACTCCATTGTTGCTCTTCGATCTTTACTGCCACTCTCAGATTAGATATTCTTTCGTCTTATTGTATCACGTAACACACACAAATGGTTGTTGCATCATGTGTGTATGTGTGCGCTCTTATATATGAAGTGAACCGGGCCAAATGTACACGCGGTTCCTTCTGTGCTGTAATCCTCTAAACACATGTTACTTTTACTGTTGATTTTTTTGTTTTTCAGATTCAATCTTGGCCTTTGATTAACGACTATTTGACACGTGTCGATTATGGATTGTGTGGTATCTGTCGGTGGTTATGTACTCAACTTCATGGTATTCCTATTGCTCCATTTAATAGCAGGATAATTGGAATTCTTTTTTTCATTTCACAAATAGGAGCATTATAGCCCATCGTGTCAAATTATATGCTTAAAAATAGTTATCTCAAATTATTTGTTATTTTAGAAGTTTAAGAAAAAATTAAGTATTGTTTCTATTTTAGCTTTAATAGTAATTGTTCTTTGAAGACTACAAGCACCTCAATTATAGAAAGATATCACATAAATAGAAGGGAAAATATGCAAATATACCTCCTCAACTTTGTGATTTTGAGCATATATATCTCTCGTTAAAAAAATGGTGCATATATACCCCTATTGTTACATAAATGGAGCAAATATAGCCTTTTCACTACAGAATTTTTTTAAAAAAAAATCATTTAGCTTGTTTTTTAATTAAAAAAATATCACGTGGCTTTAAAAAAATAAGTCAACCTATTTTTTTTAAAGCCACATGGTGATTTTTTTTCTGGTGGGTCGGGTCTGGTTCATTATAAAAAATGGATAGACTTATTTCTTTAAAGCCAAGGACGTCACGCCTCGAACCATGGCCTGGGCGAAACACGCACTCGGTGCCTTACTGCATGTAACCGAGCGAACCACATGGCTTGTTGAATCATCATGAGGCATACAGGAGCGGAATATAACATGAGAACATGATGAGCCTTTATAAAACAAGGATAGTCATAATATTAAATAAAACACTTGTTTAAATCATAAATGCGGAAATATCAAAACTGCGCCAAAGGTGCCTACTTGACTTTAAGAATTTGACACAAGTGACTGCATAGTCTATGAAGCCTCTAACATGAACATGAATCTGCTAAACATACTTGCTGGGACAAGGCTCCCAGCATATCTTTAATGCATAACTAATCATGAAGTAGATAACTGACTAAACCCCGAAGAGAATGGGGCTCACCCAAAAGCTGATACGAATGTTGTCCTACTGAGTAGATGCGTCGTCCCGTAAATCCGTACCTGCATCGCGAAATGCAGGGCCCCGGGCAATAAAAGAGGACGTTAGCACATTAAATGTACTGGTATGTAAAGCACCTGAAGGAATAAGCATGACACATGAAATAGCAATGATAACAGCTGAAACTGAAACTGAAACCTGGCTGTAAGCATGAGCATGGATACATATATATAAATAACATGAGTAAAATATCTATGGGAGAGCATTAGTATGACCGACATGTAACCATTACGTTAGCACGTGGCGTCTGATGTCTGACCAATTAGCTAAGCCATCTTGTACCTTGCCGGAGTACAAAACATGAACATGAATGGATCCAAATCCCTCAATAGGGAAAATATGAAAGAATCGTCCTATTGGGCGGGGCGATCCTTATCCTACATTGGCATACGTAGTTTCAGATATGAAACCTTCTCGGTAATCTGTGCAACTCCCAAATACATGAACATGGATATAGTTGGCTTAGTAGCCCATGAGTTAGATAAATTTCTTGTAAACATGATTCTTGCTTGTAGTATAACATGAAGGTGATATGCACTATATCTTGTATGAAAACATGGAGACATGTAGGATTTCCATAAAAATAAACATAAAATTTCATATCTTACATGTAAGGACTCATGGAATTCAAAGTATGGGTTTTCATGTATTACGGACATATTCTGAATAACCAAAAGGGACTATTAAGAATACAATAACGAAGTAATCATACAAACATAGTATATCATGGTACATGTACTTAGGGTTATCATGAACAAGGCTAAAACTCTAGTTTTGGTGTAACTTGTGTAATCATGGAAGAACGTGGCGTGGGGAAGAACAAGGATGTTCCCACATATAGATTGTAACCCTACAAACCCGGTAATGCTCCAAACTTGTAATAACAATCTGATTTTGGAAGAAGAATTCTAAGGTTTAAGTCTTGAGTCCTTTCAATGGGTTTTCTTGAAAACCCTATGTTAAGAACAATAATTTCATTGTTAGTGTCACACCCCACCCTTGGTAAGGCGTGATTGGCACCCGGCACCTTACGGAAACCGAGCGAATCAACTTATAACTTACATCCTTCGTGTCTCAAATGGAAACAATAGGATCAAGAGGCTAAATACGAACATAATATCATGCATAAGTATATGTACAATGGACCCATGATGCCGACATTACTATCGTCACACTATGACTAAGCTGTATACAGGAACTGTCTGCAAAGCTTCTATGAACATAACTGAAGTATACAAGTCCAAGTCGGGACAGGGCCCCCGACATACCCTTAACACAGGTTACACACACACACACACACACACATATATATATAGACCCAGACTCGGCAATGCTCCAAGAAGAAGCGGAGCTCACCAATCAGAATTGGTACCTAAAGGCAGCCTACTATGGAAGATCCTTGTCTCGTCTATCTACACCTGCGGGCATGAACGCAGCGTCCACAGGAAAGGACGTCAGTACGAGCAATGTACCGAGTATGTAAGGCATAAATAGTAACATGATATAAGAATGATGATGACACACGGTAAAGTGAGTAACTATACCTCGTACACTTTCTAAGATCTTTGTCATGTGAACTACTCGTCGATAGGAAAAACATTTCATACACATCCATACACAATGTACACACATTGGCATTCACATATATTTACTATACATACATCTGTTATATCCGTACCAGGCCCTTTCGGGACTCGGTGTTATCTTGCCCGGCCATTAAGGCTCGGTGTTATCTTGCCAGGCCATTGAGGCTCGGTGTTATCTTGCCCGGCCATTGAGGCTCGGTGTTATCTTGCCCGGCCATTGAGGCTTGGTGTTATTTTGCCCGGCCCTTTCGGGACTCGGTGTAATACTCAACTGATCAGAGGGAGTGCAATGCATACATACACACATACATAACCATAAAAATACATAAATGAAATCAACATCATCATCCGCATTTTCATTATCACTATATCATTCCTTGAAGGATCAACTATCGTAAGATGAAATCGATAATGTCATGAGAGTATCGAGAATCATGAACTTAGATAGCATTGGAAATAGAATTATTATCTTCGCTATATCTCACCTCGAAGGAACGAGTAACATGAGGTGAGACCATCAACAATGAGTAAGATCAAGGGATTCATGGAATGACTCAATAATCTCATAATGCCCTCAAATCGTAGCTTCGGAATTTCTAGAATAGAATCATTATCATCGTCACAATCATTGTAGAACATTTTACATTTAACATCGTAAGAGCTTTGGAAATCATGAGTTTCTACTTTTGGGAATAAGAACATTATAGAAATATGGACGGAATCCTAGCATAAGAATCATGCCTTTAGAAAGAAAGGGACTAGCCTTAACATACCTTTCGGTCGCCTTAGTCGTTCAACGTTTATTCTTCCAAGCTCGCAACTCTACACATAAACCATCCATATTATCATTAAGCTCAACATCATACACTTGTCTCAAGCATACAAATGAAATCCTTTTAGAATACGCAAAATTAAGCAAAGATCTCCCGGTTTATATGCCTAGCCCGAAATCATAATCCAGCAACCAACAACAATAACAACAATACCAACATCAACCACAATATTATCAATACCAATATATTCCATAAAATATCCCACACGACATTTGTCCAATTTTTCCACCAACAAATCCACTATACAATTATTCAACAACTCTACTTCCGTAAATAAACTTATATCCATATCAATAAGGAGAGAATCTTACCTTATTCTCGCTAGTACCGCAATATCTCCAATATTTTCCTTGAATTCCAACCAAGATTTACTGCAATACGATAGTATAATCGCAACTACGCGTTAAAATCTAGTGGACGGAAGTTGGGAGAATTTTCTAGAAAATTTGGGAAATATTTGGAGTATTTTTTTGGGCTGAAAAATGAGGGGTAAAACCCCTTTTATAAAGTTCTAAAGTCGGTGGTAATGTAGTCATTTATCGTATCGGCGCGGCTACGGCATCGTAGAGCTTACGGTAGCATGCGTTTCAGCTCTGTCAGCCTAACTTGTAACGTCCATAATTCTCTACTCCGATGTCGTATCGACGAGCGTTTTGTTGCGTTGGAAACTAGACTCGACGAACTTCATTTTAGGCTTTAGTTTTGCTCCAAAACTCTTCATATACTATAAGATATTCTTCCTCCAAGTTGGACCAAAGTCGCCCTTCATGTTTTTCGAAAGTTCCAACAATTTAATTCTTTTGCTTCACTTGCCCCCCAATCCTTCCATAGCTTACTATATGAACGTAAACCGTCATAATCATAGGATTAGCTCGCATAATATCATATATCCTTGAAGGGAACTTTAGTATGCGCATTTAAAACCTTCAACACTTATAAATCTCGACGTACAAAACTGTCACGACCCAACCCCGTAGGCCATGACTAGTGTCCGAATTGGACACTTATACGCACCTATCACTCAGAATTGGCATACTAATACTTGCACAAATACCAAGATCACATATAGGTTCAAATTACCGCATATGAACAGACATATATCACAAATGCCGGCAGTGCTACACAATGCACGAGTTTCGAATATGTACAAAGGCAAGCCGACTAGGTCGCGCGCGTGCGGACCGCCCAAAACATATATCACACACACATAATCGTACGTACATAAACATAACCGCACATACATGTCTACGACCTCTAAACGGAACAACAGTAATCATATGACGGACAGGCCCCGCCGTACCCCCGAATAAATACGTGCATACGCAATGTAATAATATATACCAAAAATATAGGCCCGGACAAAGCGAGCACCCCAAGAAGGTAGTAGGTGTCCCAGTCGGCCGGATCACCAACCGGGCGTCCGTACCGCGGTACGAAAGCGCCTTCGAAGAAAAGGGGTCAAGATTGGAATACGTACCGAGTATGCAAAGCGAAATACAAGAATGTAATCATAATCGAAACAAAAGATGCGGAAAATAAATACAATATGCAATCTGTCAAAATATTTACTTTAAAAATACAAATCATGCATAGGTTTCAGAATATGGTCGCCTCCCGTCATTGGCGCCATAACACATCATACTCCAGAAAGATTTCATATTCGAACCCGACATATCACATAGCACATCATAACGCCATAACACATCATAACGCCAAATATACTCGGAACCCCGCCTCTAGCGAGGCTCGGCGAACCGACACATCATACTCCGAATATATCATAGTGCGCACGAACATAACCGGCCGGGGACTCGGCGAAGGATGTAACAATCATACGCACGAGTAGAGTCGTAAATGAGCAACCTTATGCATAAAATAATTATCACGAGACTCGATAGGTAATAAGTAATCCATACTCGGGAGTTAAGGTGATAGTCATACTAAATCCTTCCGAAAGTCGCCGTAAACGAACATAGAAAAGTCTCGAGGCCCACTGGGACGGTGTCAACCCCATCCGAGCCCGCCATGAAAGTCAGATGTTATGCCCCGTGAAATCTCCTCATGAACGTTTCTCGGGGCGATCCGAGCTCGTCTACCAGAAGTTACGGTCGTTCGTAGTTACGGAGTCTTTAGAAACAAAATTCTCTATATAACTTTTGAAATTCAATCATATGAAATCATAAGTGCCTTAACTTGACTACATTAAGAGAGTAAATCTTTAGAGCGAACAAGAATCGTTACAAGCTCGGACCTTAAGAGCGGAGTTACCGAGGCTCGTATCATAGCCTACTTAACACTAGGACACAAAAAAAAGAAAGAAAGGGCTTTACATACCTCGTCCGCTCTCGAGGCTAATCCAAACTTACATCGCGGACTTTCCAAAATCTACAATATGTCATTAAATGCCAAACATTAGCTAAAGGCATTTAGGAATTCAATTCCAAGTGAATACTAGATTCTACGAAATTAAGCGCATTTTCCCCTCAGAATACAACAACCCCGAGAATTCAACTCGGCCAAATTCATCAACAACAATACCAACAACCACACTAACAACATCAACAATCAATCCGAAATGCATTATAACATTAGTAACTCTCTTTTACATCATTCAACAACATTCATTATATTCGGTTCAACTACTTACATTCAAGCCAACATCAACGCTCATACGTTTGATTACTAATCCGAAACCCTTCAAACAATATTCAAGAACATTTTAAACAATTCGCACAATATTTCAAACAACCTAAACAATATACCACCTCACCTGAATTCACCTCCGAACCCGAGAACAACACAACTACATTCCTCTCTCCCAAATTCATGAATTACACCAACAATCCACACTTTAACAATGTCATTCTCATAAATATAAATATTACCTCAAAAGCACATTAACCTCCAAATCAGCCCGTAACCATCACAACATCAATTCGAATTATTAAACTTTCATTTTCATCATAGAATCCATAACGACGACAACTAAAATACTAACTAAAATTTGTTCATTCTCAACCACACAGTGGGGACCATATTCGCCAACACCCCATTATGCCAACTTCGATTTTCATTCATCTCAACACATTACAACAACCAAACATGCTGTAGAATAGAATTAATTCATTACTTTTAACACAACACACACATGCACGGCCTCAAGCCACGCACACGCCCAACTCCAACATGGATTATTTCATGAATTTCATCCATTTTGGCATACTACAACACACATAAACCATCCATAACACATAAAAACAAGATTAAACCTTACCTTTCTTCACAACTTCACAACTTGCCTAAGGTTGGCAAAGGATGAAAACGAGCAGTCTATTGATTCAAACAACAACTCCACGTTAACGAGGACCCTTCAATTAGTTGATTTGCTAGAAGAAACAATTTTTTTTCCTTTTTCATGAACCAAATACTTTCCATAAATAACATTTGACCCCAAATGTTTCCCTAATATTTCCATGCCAATAAAATCATACACAACTTATGCTTTTGAAACAAACAAAAATCTCTACTTCGTATCCCGGAATAGTCTTGTCCCTAACTTATCGTAGTTAACTCGGATTGTCCCGTTGTTCAAAATACGGGATATAACAAAAACTACGGGGTGTAACAGTTAGATTATGAGAACAACAACAACAATAACAACATACCCAAATAATCCCACAAAAATGTGGTGCAGGGGTTAAATGTCACCGCGCACCTTACCATGTTAGAATTGATTTGGAAGGGCTTGGATTGACTTACCTTGATGTTTTGGAGTGTTGAGAGAAGAACACCTTCGTTCTACGGCTTGGGGAATGTGAAAAGTGGAAAAAGAACTGAACATGACGTATTTATACTTAACTGCGTCGGAACTTATACGGTCAGTATAATGTTATACGGTCCGTATAACTCGGCCGTATTTGACAACGTTTAAAATCCAGAAACTGAGAACTTTCAAACGGGTTTCACAGACCTATAATACGGTCCGTCTAATATTATACGGTCCGTCTAATATTATACGGACAAAAGTACGGTCCTTATAATGTTTTAGAACTTTGGTAGAAACTGAAATCTTCCCCCTACAATACACGAACTAAAAGTACAGGCCGTATAATAATATACGGTCCGTATAATTGGTCGTATAAGAGGGACTTTGTTGAACTGAGACGAATTTATTTCCCACACTTCTCATCTGGTCTTCTAAGTCCCAAATCATGAACTTATAGTTAAAAGGTAAGACGTATTGCAAAGGAGATATTTTTTTAAAACGAACGAGACAACCCATTAGCAAAAAAAAATAATTGCCTCATGGCTTTAAAAAATAAGTCTAGTAGAAAAAAATGGGTAGATTTTTTTTTTTTTATAGCCACGTGACATTTTCATCATTAAAAGATAAGCTAAATGATTTTTCAAAAAAAATACTGACAGTGAAAATGGTATATTTGCACCATTTGTGTAAAGCAATGAAAATTTATATATGCACTAATTTCTTTAACGAGGTATATCTCGCTCTAAATCGCAAATTTGAAAGATATTTGCACCTTTGTCCTAAATAGAATAATATTCAAGGAAAAAAAAATTATATCTCAAGACAGAAATAAAAATAAAATAATAAAATTAATTAATAATTTTTTAAGAGACTGATAATTTGAGACGGGGGAGTAGGGAAACCTTTGTCATGTTACTATCATGAAGACGCAATGCCAAAATTACTGTAATGAATGCATTTGTTTTCTTTCGCTTTCAATAGCACCATTTAATATCACATGGGCTTCCTCATCAGGCTTTGATTTTTTTGGTTTCGCCACTACCGATTCACACTGTCCATATCGGGTGGTTAACCGACAGCATAAACGAAGGTACTACTTTTGCTAAGGCAAATGAGTTACAGTTTCGCCATGAATAATATTTTGATAGTTCAGTATTCGTACGTATTGATTCGGTTGAAAGTATAATTAAATAAATAAAAATGTGCTTTGTCTAATAACTTAAAATGTTAGATGAGATAATTACATATTTCAACATGATATCGGAGCAAGCTGAGGTCTCGGGTTCGAATTTTAACTCCACCAATTATCAAAAAAAAAATATTCACGTGTTTGGATCTTGAAAAAAGAATTAGGTATGTACGTGAGGGGACACATATTGAAGACATAATTAAAGAAATATAAACGTGCTTTTAGATGAATACACTCTTCACCGACAGTATTCGTGATAATTATTTGATATCAATAGTTATAATTACTGAACTTTGAACATTTGAAAGGCTGGTGAAATATTAAAAAAGTTAATTGAAGAATATTTCAAGTGAAATATAATTTGTACTCACCGATGTTTAACACTACTAATAAGATTTTTCCTTGAGTTAAAAAACAAAACGCCTGAGGTTAAGCGATCATAATTCAGTGTCACGTGTCCTCTAATTAAGTTACTATTGCGTGATTAGTTTCCAATGCTCCTAATTAATTATCCACAAAAGAATTTCAGAGTGAGGAGTACTAGCTACTGGTGAGCTGGCTTGTTGAAAGTCCCCAATTAAATGAACATAAGCCTAATTTAATGAGAGTTATTTTAATACTCGAACTAATCAAACACGTAGTTGTCAATCTCAAAACATTGCCTATAGTACACAATTGACTTGTTACTTTGCTGGACCTAGCTACTAGTAAGCTACTAGTAAAACCTTAGATCCTCCAGGGTGATTATCGTTGAAAATGCGGTAGATGCATCATGCATGTCACAGATAGATTGGTAGAGGATACAGATATAAATAGCCAATAAATTACTACTCCTGTGTCCATATCATGACAAGCCTATACTATGATAAAAATGCTGAATTATTAATTAAAGTCTATGGGACATTATTCAAAACGGTGTCTGTTTTGTGGGGTAATAATTTTCCTCATGTAATTATTTCTAAGTACCAGGACTATTAGATTGTCTTTAATCATTGAAAACAACAAAAAAAAAAAAAAAATGTGTGTATTGTGGCAGATGCATGTCACATTTTTGCTACACTTTTATTTTATACTCACTTGAACCAGCGTTTATGGTCAATTTTTTAAACTCTCAGCTCCAGCAAAAACACTACCAGGATCCAGATTCCCCATATTATTCCTTGCCTTATACAACTTTTTTTTTCCCGATACAAAGAAGAGTAAACACACCTAAAAATGAATTAAATTATAACCCCTTTAACTTAACCTTGGGTGACAATTAATCAGAAGTTGAACTTGAGGAAGATGCAGGGAACATGCGTACAAGAAGCTAAAGTCAGAAAAATGCATGAAAGATGCAAGGTTTATGAACAAGTGATAAATCTAAGATATGCAGAGTCTTCTTAATTACTTTCTGCCTCGCTTTCTTCGACATTTATTAATATGTTTAAAAAGTAATAATACATTCTTATATTTTCTTAATGAGAATCTTTTATAATCATAGAAATGATATGACATGTTTTAGATAAAAAAATTCAAAAGTTTTATAATTACATAAATATTGTAACATAAAATTATAAATTTAAAAGTCTTTTTTTCTGATTAAATATTATGTCAACTTCTAATAATAAGTGAGGATATATTTATATTTAAAGTCGGCATAGGTAGTACATGATGAGTGCCTTGCACGATTAGCACTTGTCAATTACTGACACCCACCACTCTCATCAATCACCATTTGAAAGTTCTCTCTCCCTATGGCTGGCTATATATTCATCGGAGAGTCCGCGACTTAAGTGACACGTGAAAAAAAAAAAATTGGAACCAAAATAACATTTTTTTTTTTTTTTTTTTTTTTACAAAAGTAAGGACCAAACTGTAACTCTGTGCATGAGAGAGGCTACATTTTTTTTGCCTATTAAAATCACGTTTTTTCCATACTTGCATAGTGATAAGATTAATTTCAAAATCCCGAAATATCAATATTTTAGATAGAACTTAATATTTTTTTTGCGTACATAATAATGTACGCATTACATCAAAAAGATAACTAAACGTTTGGATCGTCATTTTAGGGGTTGTAAAATGCCCCTAAATAAGTTTTGTTTGTTTGGAAACTTGTCATATTTAAGTCTAAGTGTCATATTTTATAGGGTTTTGATCTAAGTTTTTTATTATTTAGTCAGATCGAATGTACAAATAAAAATATTTTGATCTACCTTTAATTTTTTATATTATGTTGTTATTTTTCTTTTTTGTCTTCTTTGTTTTTGCTATGTCTTTTGTGTAATCCGCATTTTTTTAATGTAATGTGTATTTTGTATTGTTTGGAAACTTGTTATCTTTATGCTTAAATATTATATTTGAATGTACAAATATAAATATTTTATTTAACAATAATTCATCCAATATGAGAGGTTTATACTAATTCAAAAATAATTCATTCCATTAAATTACAATACTAATTCAAAGTAATACACTACTAAATTACAATAACAATACAATCTTCAAGTTCTAGAGGCTCTATTACTTCGAGATGTGCTTGTACCACCACGGCCTTGTTGCCCACACGAACACTTGTCATGGCCATATTGCTTACATATATGTAGAGCACTTGCGAGAGTAAGTTCTTTCACTAACATCCATTTAACTGGGTCTACGACTCCATGAGTTAATGCCCACTTTCTTGATGTAATCCTTGTTAGCAACCATCGAGAATGGTTCGTTTGGCCAATAAGCTTCATTACCAAGTGGGTGGAATTTAATGCTTTTAAGGTAACTCTGTGGACCTTGTATTCCCCCGCCACATAATTTGTTACCGTTTTTGCCATTCTCTCTAAGCACTTTACGCACGAGAACACGGCACGTGGTACGTTTGTTACCATCACAAGTGCATGTTCTTGTTGCCTCATAAATGCTATGCACGTTTCCTCCCTTACCGTTGTAATAACCCGTCCTAACTTTATACACACGTTGAATGGGGTCATACTTGGTCATTTGGTGAAGCTCACATTTTTTTCTATAATGCTCCATCTTTTTGAAGGGTTTTGGCATCCATGCCCCGCCTTCGGCTAATATCGCTCTGGCTTGCCTTGTCCTAACCACCAATCGCTCCACAACCTGCTTGAAAGTCATTCATTCTCACCATTGCGGTGACAGGTAGTCCCGAGTAGATTTCAGTAAGCCATTGAAAAACTCTTAGCTGTTTGTTGTGAGCATGCCCCATCTTTTGCCTCTATCAGCATGAAACATCCATTTTTCAATTTCGAGCTTTATCAACCAAACGTATACGGGTTCACCAACTGTCCTGATCAGATCCATTTTTGCAGCCCATTTTCTTTGTTGATGCTCCATCGCAGCCCCTCACATTAGTTTAGAGTGCCATTGTGAAACTTTGATTACAAATTTGCCTTCAAGTGCCTTAAGCAATAGCGGTGGTAAACAAGAGGAGGTTGTCACCCCAGCAAATTATCCATATTGTGCAATATGCCTTTATGACAATCAGACAGCACGCATATGCCTGTACGATCCTTAATAACATGAGTCTTCAAATGGGTTAAAAAGATCCCCCATGTGTCGTTGCTCTCGTTAGCGGCAATTGCGAAAGCAAAAGGGAATATTGACCCATTGGCATCCATTCTTACTGCAATTAGGAGCTTGATGTCGTATGCACCATATACATGCGTGCCATCTATGGATATCACTGGTCAACAGTGAGCAAACCCATCAATACATAGTTTGAATGTCCAAAATACGAAGTTGAAAATTTTACCCTCTATAAGCCGCCACTCTACAACAGTACCAACATTAAAATGTCAGAGAGCCGCCATATACCTTGACGCCGATTGAAAAGAGGTATGCCAATTTTCAAAGATCATCTCAAAAGCACGTCTACGCGAGAAATCCTTTTCGTTGCTTATAGTTTTACCATATGCGGTTTGAACGTTTCTAATGCAATATTTGATGGGGATCCGTATTAAAGTTTAAACAAAAACATTTAGTAATGATCTTTTAATTGATATAAGACATATAATGTACTACGTAAGATAAGTTACCTTGGCGTTTCGGCAACGTCTTTAAGTAACACTTGATCAATCCTATTTGTATCTAAATTATAATGATATGTTCGATTGTCTTCCATATCACAATGTGGTTTTGGCGAAATTTTGTGATAGCCCACATACCATCAGGCTTAACAATTCCCCGAAGCAACTACTGACAGCCTTGATACCTTCGTCTACAAACTAGCCTCCATATCTTTGTGTTTGACTGATCAACCTTAAACTCCTTCATTTCCTTAAAACAATAAATTTTGACAGCCCGTTACAACGCCTTTTTGGATGCAAACATCATTCCTACTGCAAGGTAGCATTGATCTCTGTTGAGATACTTTGGTTCAATTCAAGTTTTTAGGCGACTATGATCATCTTATCTTGTGAAGACAAATGCATCATCACGACTTTGCAGGTGTCGTTAAGATAAGGAATATTGTTAGAATGCCACTGAATTGGGCTTTCAGAAGTTAGGTTTTCCGCCATCGGTGGTGGTACGTGGTGGTGCATTGGTTCTAGCTTTGAGGAATATTGTTGGTCATACCAACTTGAACATCATAATCATCTTCATTATCGGTTACCTCTGCATTATTAGGTATTTCATCATCATCACTTGATGATGACTCATAATAATTTGGAAATCTTCATTATCAAGTGTATTCCTCCTCCTACACGAAAAGTAACATATTTTAAATACCAAGGTGATGAACTTACTGATGTTGAGAAGCATTATCATGGTGTGGAGATTGATCAACTCCACCGAATTAAGATGATTGACCAACATTTATATTTGATACCACTGGCGAGTTTTGAGAATAGTTCCGATAAAGATTTAAAAAATGATTATTTACCAATTCATACAACAAACACGCGCTACTACACACAATAATAATATAAAAATGCATATTTACCAATTTTCATTGTAAGCTTGATTAAATTGTTGGCTTAGATTTTCCAGCGGCACTTGACCACTCAAAATGTCTCCATAAGAACTAAAGTCCCCATAAGTGTTACCATGAATAGGCTGGACTTGAGGGACTTCTTCTCGAGGTATCTTTTCAACATACATCTCAAGAACATTAATGGATACTAAACCACTATATTCTTCCGGCGATCCCAAATAATCACTCAAAGATTCATCATCGTTGATATTGTGCATGCCATAACGTGCTACACCGTTTGATATTGTTTGTAGATATTTGTTTGTTATTGAGATTCCAAACTCAGTGGGTGTAGTCTTCATTCTTTTGTGCATGTAACTGACTAGTGTTTCATAATTTAAAGTTGTTGGAAATTTAACATGGGCTTTTGGTCTGATACTATAACAATCAGAGTAATTGTCTTCAACGATATCTCCATCCCAAAATAGTGAAACCCTAACAGTTGAAGCATTTTGAGACATTTTTTCTATGAACTTTGATTTTTTGTCTAATGACTTGTAAGACTTAGAATTATGAAATTGACGAGTTTTTCACTCGTCCAACATTCATGTTAAATAGATTTCTAAAATTGAATGCGTGGTGTGTTGTCAAATCAATAATTACATTGTGCATTAGAATGGTGCGCAATATAAGTGAGAGTCATATTAAAACGGTCAAATAATGCAATATTATATTGTCAAATTAGGCCTTTATGTGTCATAGATTCCTGAAATTGTCATGCGTAGTGTGTTGTCAAATCAACACTTACATTGCGCATTAGTATAGTGCGCAATACAAGCGAGAGTCATATTAAAGCGTACAATTAATGCGGCATTGTATTGTCAAATCAAGCCTTTATGTGTCATAGATTCCGAAATTGTCATGCGTGGTGTGTTGTCAAATCAACACTTACATTGCGCATTAAAGTAGTGCGCAATACAAGTGAGAGTCATATTAAAACGATCAAATAATGCAACATTGTATTGTTAAATCAAGCCTTTATGTGTCATAGATTCCTGAAATTGTCATGCATGGTGTGTTGTCTAATCAACACTTACATTGTGCATTAAAATGGTGCGCAATACAAGTGAGAGTCATATTAAAACGGTCAAATAATGCAGCATTATATTGTCAAATCAAGCCTTTATGTGTCATAGATTCCTGAAATTGTCATGCATGGTATGTTGTCAAATCGTCACTTACATTGTGCATTAAAATGGTGCGCAATACAAGTGAGAGTCATTGTGCATTAAAATGGTGGGCAATACAAGTGAGAGTCATATTAAAACGGTCAAATAATGAAGTACTAGATATAACACGATTGACAATTTTAGGAAGCATTCACGTTAAAACGAGTTATCATGTCATTCTACACCCAATTTGGTAATCTTGATTGGATTACATGTTTTACCCCAGGAAGCATATTCGAAGCAATGGGTAGGACATGGGAACTAGATAATGATTTTCAATACTCAAATAACCCTAACAACAGATTCAATCGAGAATACAATAATAAAACGAGAGAGAAGTGGGATGCACTGGAGCAAAAGTTAGAGTCAGTAGGGCTTAAACGCCGAAAAAAAGTGTTGTGTCAATGCCTTGTGGAACTCCACAAGAGTTTAATTTTGCTCTTAATCATTTTCGCGAAGAGAACAATCGGATGCAAATCCGTTACCTTAGGTAGAATATGGTGTACATGGTAGCACAAGGTTTAGAGACAAGTGGGATTCGAATTGTGAGATGTCCGATGAAGATTAACATTTTTTTATATAAAGTAAGTAGGTAGGATCATAAAGACACCCCCCCCCACTAGGGGTACACGGGGGGTTTGCAACTATACAAGTAGCCATTTCTTTTGTTATTAGACTACAACATATTCGATGTCGAGTAGTAGAAACGCAACTTGGTCTTTACTCCTTCCAAAAGAACCAAATAGCAGTGATGATAAGAGTTCAAATCATACCGCTTTTCGAGTGATAACGGTAATTTCAAACTAGACGAGCTAAATCCCCACCTTCTTATAGGCGTAACGATGATTTACGCGATGTGAAGAAATATTCGGATCGGCGAGAATATTATTGCGGTTTACGGCAGAAGGGTCACGGCTTGCTTAGAATCGAACGTCTTGTTCGTGACTTGAAAAATCTCAATGCTCCAATCCCAACAAGATACTCAATAACCATGCCTCGAGTAGGTCCAGAAACTTGCGAGCTTGCCGTACAAAGGATTAGAAAAGAATATATACGAATCGGCAAGACGTTGTAGATTTTACATCTTTAAAGTTGGCCGAAGAACAAGCATCATCAACCACTAGAGAACTAACATCTATTGAAAAAAGATGTATCTTAAGAAATCGCCAATATTTTTCTAAGGACGATATTGAGGACTTCTATTCTGATGAAGATTTAGGGTTATTTAAGTTCTTTTAAATTTTTGACTCATGCTTAGTTTATGATGAAGTCATCAATAAGGAAAAAATTAGTAAGTTTTAAATTTGCTTTGATTGTTTAAGTCTATTATTAATTTATAGAGTTAATAATACATAAAAAGTTCAATAATTGATAATTTAAAGGAAAAACTAAAATAAATTAGTACATAAAAGGTGCATATTACATTATAGATGAAAGGGTGCAACTAGTAAAAACAAAATACAGAGGAATATTAAACTTAATAAACAAAATACATAGAAATAATAAACAACAACTAGATAGCACAAATAATCTTCAGGCACTTTACAACGCCAAAAACAACGACCGTGATTATCTGGGGTCCTTGATAATTTTAGCTTACAATAATAACCGCGTTCACAATCGGGTTCTATAGCAAAGTTTGAGGTTTGGGAGCTTTGAGACATGTGTTTTGGGGTGCAAAAATTGTGTTGAAGGGTGAAAATGGAGGAAATGAAGGAGAAGAGTTTAGAAAATTGGCTAAGTGTTTTAGGATTTTTATGGAAGCCTATTACGCACAGATTCTATGCGCGAAAGGACTTAAGTGTAAAGTTACACTTTTGTCCTATTGCGTACGAAATCTGTGCGCGGCTACTTATGTAATTTTTTTTTAAGACTAAAAGTCGAACTCATTATTAGAAGTTGTTGAGAATCTTTGCACAACTCTTCTCCTTTACTCCAGGAGGCTAGCTAGTTAATGACTATTGTCTTTATCCTAACTTATGCAAGGTCCTCAAAAAATCATAAAAGTTTTTCGCGCCCGATATTTTCATCAAATCAATAAATTTAAGATGCATGTTTTGTGAATATATATTTCTCACTTAATCATAATTAGTGTGTGTACTACTAATTTTTTAGTTATTAAAGTTTAAATTATTTGATTTGATGCAAACATTGTAAGAGAGTAAGTATTTACCCATTCCATGAAACGGGAGATTCATTGCTCCACAAGCCACAACCAACTCTAATACATGATAATACCATCACCGTTACAGTTGTAAAAAGGAAAAAATATGGAAGAGTTTAATAGGAATATATGCAATTTATGCAAGGTCCTCAAAAAATCATAAAAGATTTCGCGCCCGATATTTGCATCAGATCAATAAATTTAAGATGCATGTTTTGTGTGTATATATACTTCTCACTTAACCGTAATTAGTGTTGTGTACTACTAATTTTTTAGTTATTAAAGTTTAAATTATTTGATTTGATACAAACATTGTAAGAGAGTAAGTATTTATCCAGTCCATGAAAGATACAAACATCGTAAGAGAGTAAGTATTTATCCGGTCCATGAAACAGGAGCTTCATTGCCCCACGGGCGACAACCACCTCTGATACATGATAATACCATCACCGTTACAATTGTAAAAAGGAAGAAATATTGAAGAGTTTAATAGGAATAGAGAAAAGACATCATTTCCCCTCTAAACTTAGCCGCACAACTCACTTTAACAACTAAACTTAAGCGGCAATTATTTACCCCCTAAACAACCTTGAGTGAATTTAATACCTCGTGACGGTGGCCGTGTCAAGAAAGTGTGATCAATTTTTAAAAAGCACCTGGGAGGAAAAGTAAACACTAAAAATAAATCCCCAAATATACATTCGTCATTTTCTAATTGGCTGAGAATTTATTATACTTAATTCTACTTTTTAAAATATTTTATTTTTCCTTTTCCATTTCTTATTCTTTAATTCTCCCTTTTCTGTTATGTTTTTTTGCTATGTGTTGTTCGCCGGTGGAAGGAGAATGGCGTGGCGATGGTTCTCCAATGGAAAGAGATCGGCGATAAAAGTGGCTAGCCGGTGGAAGGAGAATGGTGTGGTGGTGGTTCTCCAGTGGAAAGAGAACGGTGATGGCAGTGGTTAGCCGGTGGAAGGAGAATAGCTATGGTGATGGTTAGCCAGTGGAAGGAGAATGGCATGGCGGTGGAGAACAATGATGGTGGTGGTTGGCACATGGAAGGAGAACGGCGATGTTGGTGGTTGCCGTGGAAGGGAGAGGGGTGGACGACGGTGGTTTTGTTCTTATGGCATCACTCCGGTGATGCCAATGACACCGCACCCTTTTCCCCTCTGTTTGCCATTGTAACTAGATCAAATACCGACCTTTTGAAATTTAATCTCTCCACCAACAAATCTTATAGGGACTAAAATTTAATTTCTCTATCACCACCGCTTTGTCACTTGTATGTGATGAAAATCAACGAGAAAATCCACTCGAAATTCCATGCTACGGTACTTTAGTTCACCATTTCAATCTCTACAATAAAAATGTTGATTACATGGGGATTTTCCTAGGGAAGATACAATATAATCCCCATGTAATTTGGTTACCTGAGGATTTTTCTGCGAAATGAAATCCGATGGAAAAACCTTTGTGGTAATTATTACCTATGAATTTATAAAATCCCCAGGTAAATTACTTGGGGATTATAATCCACAGGTATGTTATTTGTGGATTTATCTGCGATAAATACAAAAGAATTCGTAAGATTTTCTAAGCAAAAATTCGTCTAAAAAGGAACTTTCCTGCGGATTTCTGTAGGAAATATTCACAAGTAATTCCCCATGAAGATTCCTAAGTAAATCCATAGGAAGTTGGAGGATAAAATTTGTGAGTAAAATTTATGGAAAAATTCCACAAGAAGATTCCTAGGAGAAGCCCCAAGTAAATCCGCAAGAAGACATTTTCGCAAGAAAAATCCCACGAAACCTTCACATGTACATCCCCATGGAAATCCCCAAGTAATAATCCACATGTAAATCGGTAGGTAATAGTCATAGTTAGACAAAAATTTAGTCAAAACCCAAGAAAACCCCTAAGTAATATTTTTCTCACAAAAATTCCCAAAGTAGTATCCGCATGAAATTCTCATGTCATATTTGTTTTTGCAGGTGTAAAATCCTACATAAAATTTATGAGGTTCAAAATATTTTCTACAAAATACCCAAGTAGTTTCTACATTTTTAAAATGCCATTTTTTTTAAATTCTATATTATATTCTACTATACAATTCAACAGTATCTATCATGTTCGCCATTCTGCATAAGTCTAATATAAATCATTACAACAAAAAAAAAAACATAATTCATAACATCCATATCAATAATGTATAATTTTGAAATGAAAAAAAAAATCTCAAATTTGAATCCTAATTAGTACCATCAACTAGGGTATTCTGGTGTAAAAAATACCTATTGAAAAATTCTCTCTCTAGGAAAATGCTATCAGTGGACTCAACTTACCACAACCCCCTCCCCCCACCACCCCCCGACCCCAACCTTCCAACGGTAACAACAACGGAAAGTCGAATCCCGGCCACTCCAAACCAATGAAACTACGTTGACTCAACCATTTTTGGTTGCTCCTCACCCTTTCTCTACCTAACCCATCGGAAAATAGCAAAATTAAAGAAATCCCTCCTCTTCAGACATCTTCTCCACCTAATGATAACACTAATCAAAGCATAGCTCCACCCAATAAAAATTTCCCAAAAATTTCCTCAAATTTTGACAAAACAAACCTTCTGGCCAGAGCTAAAGATCTTTGAAATCGCCCGAATAAGAGGAAAGAACCTTTTACCTCTGCGGATGGAGTGGGGGAGAGACAAAATTTTCCAAGCTCTATCAATACTAATCAGGGCATTTTGAAGCCGAAAATCAGTGGGCAGAAAGGTAATACCAACTCTAGGGCCAACAATCAAGGAATTTCGAAACCAAGTTTCTGCGGCGGTTCAACGAGCTCAACCTTAAAATTCCGCTCCCGGTGGAGATTAAGCAGGCACACATCTTGGTAAGCGAGCAGTTTTTTTCAGTGCCAATGACTACTTCATAAATCTTGCACAGGATTGTAAAATGACTGTTGTTGGGAAATTCTACAAAGGAAGGCCAAATATGGAGGATCTTAGGAACCAGTTTTATAGTCAATTCCACCTCAAAGGGACAGTCAACATTGCTTATGTAGACTCGACACATGTTTACATTGATTTCACAAACGACACTGATTTTAGACACATCTATTTCAAACCTTTCATACATTTTGGTGATTGCCCCATGAAGGTCCTTAAATGGACTCCACGATTTTAAACCGAAGTGTTGTAAACTACCATAGTCCTTGTTTGGATTCTTGTTCACAAATTAGTACAGCATCTCTTTAGATGGCACATCCTTTCAGTTGGTAGAGGATGTTGGGCTAGCTATTGCTCTTGATCAAGCCACTTTCTCCAAATATAGGGGAAATGTGGCTAAAGTCAAGGTTGAAATTGATCTTCTTAAGCCTAGAATTGATCAACTTTGGTTAGGCTTCAATAGGCTAGATGGTGCAGAAGATGGGGTTTGGCTTGACATTGAATATGAGAATGTACCTGGTTACTGTACCTATTGTAAATTCCAGGGACATAATGTTTTTGAATGTAGAACTAAGGTCGCACATATGAAAGGGGCAAAGAATCGGAGGGGAACGATGTGAGCAAGAAAAGAAAAATCAACCACATGATCATAATAACAACTTTGGTGACAACAATCGTGATGAAGATGAGGAAGGTTTCATTACAGTAAAAGGAAAGGGCAGACAAACAGGTAATAGCAGTGGAATAAATGCTAGCAATATGGCACAACCCAACAATAATCTCACATAGCTTGAGTGAAGGGATGCAGCCAAATAATGGTGAAAGAAGCGACGACGGAGGGTGATGCGGCAGCAAGTTTGTTGATAAGCAAACAACGACAAATCGATGAAATCGTCTGATTCTCGAAACAAAAGAATGGAAACTCGAGGAAGAGAACCCAAAGACATGAAGCTCGGAACTGGCACAAACGAGCAAGATACCATGATAATTAAATTAATTGACGAGAACAAAGCAATGACGGAAAATTTGAGATTGTTACGGGATAAGGAGAAGCGAGTTACGAACGAAATATATTGACAAACGAAGGGAAAAAAGGCAGAGGAAGAAGGCTATCCAAATGGAACAAGACACTTTGAAAAAAAACAAGAAGATGGAGCAGGGAGGAATCACAGAAAGCAGATAATTTTGACTACGAGAAAAAAATTTGAGGAAGGAAAAGTCCTTATTGATCAGATACTTGGGGATGAACACCAAGTGCCAAAACCATACACCTATAGAATGTGCAAAAGATACAAACACAAGTCAACAACTCAAAGAGCGATGAAACACGACGGAGTTCAAAACACTCGGGATGAACAAAATGTTGAGAACATACCCTGAAAAAGTGCTAGAGTTTCGACTTTCCATTCAATGGAGTCTAAAGGAAGTGATGGACAACATGTTAATCGACTAAATCTGGTTTGCGAGATTCCTAAAGAACCAAACATTATTAATGCTACTAACAACATTCTGAAGAGTAGCTCGTCGATGGTGAAAGATGGGGTTCCCCGACGATGATTATGAAATAGGGGACCAATAGAGACGAAGAAGAGGAATCGAGAGGATGCTCTTCGAGATACAACGGATGAGGACTATGAAAGCCTGGAAGGGCCCTTTTGATGGTGATGAAGTTGCAAAAAGGATTGTTGAAACTTTTAATGAATGACATAGCGATGACCCTACCGTTTCTGACTTTTTTGGGGATATCTCTGATAGGGCAAACCTATCACCAAGAGGGTCTAATGTGTCAAGAAGGGGAAGAGGCAACTACAGAGGTAGGGGTGGCAGAAATGCTCCCTCGTCGCGTCCTGACACGGCAAAGAACGAGTTTGTTTACTATGATTAGCATTTTAAAATTTGGAATATCGGGGAAACGTAAAGCTCCGTTGAAAGACTATGCCGGCCTACGATAGACAACACAAAATTCGGTTCTTGCTATTCGGAGACCATTTTGCAAACACAAAACTTGACGAATCTGACGATTGGGTTATAATTTTGCTTATGCTAAACTGCAACGATATGATGTGGATGTTCTTGAAGAAGATGTTGAATGCCAGTCTGACCGACCTTGAACAGCAACTTTCTTGCTTTGTCAAGATTGGAGATGACACTATTTCCATACTCTGTTTTTTATGCCAAGTGTAAAGCGCCTGCCCGGGGGAATGCCACATGGGAAGATCTCGGCCTTTGTGCTTCCCGTTCGAGAATGCTTGAATGGATGGTTTTAGGAGATTGTTGTATTCTTGATCAAGCTTGAGAAGATAGGAGGAAATCCACATAGAATGGAGAAGAGTTTACCCTCTTCTTGAATGTGGAGGGAGGCCCAGCAGTCTTTATGACCTGGGCTTCATTGGTTCTGCCTTTACTTGGTGTAACTACAGAGTTCTAGAGAATAGAATATGGAAGAGATTAGACAGAGCCATGTCTAATCAGAAATGGTTAACTACTTTTCCTGAGACTAGTGTCACTCATTTGGTTAGATACGGGTCGATCCTTTTCTATAGCTTATACATCTTTTAAAGCTTGTAACATTAGTCGTATTAAATACTTCAAATTCTTGAACTTTTGGGTGGATAAGCACGATTTTCGGGATATTGTGAAGCAAGCTTGAGATAGATGTACGGGGTTCTCGGGTCTGGGTTCTATGAAGCTGAAAAATACAAGTAAAAAACTATCTTGGTCTAGAGACATACGTTGGAGACATTTTCGAGCTTAAAACAATGGAAAAAAGAGTGAGTGATCTTGAGGATGTTTGCCTTCAAGACAACTCCTACTAATATGGTTAGCCTTAATGAGGCCAATGCTTTACTAATCGATACAAGGCGGGAAGCATACCGGAGCGAAAAGGCATTGATAATTGGCGTGCGAAGGGGATGCAAATACAAAATTTTTCCACTACATTGTACTTCCGGGAGGCAAAGATTGTCTCTCAAGAAGATAAAAAATGGGGAAGGTAGCCCGGATTGGGGGGACGAATTGCTCGAAGCTGCTACTTTGGTATTTTCACGAGAGAAGGCAACTGACAACAATGATTTTTCTAAACTCTCATGTCTTCCTAAGATTGTCTCAAGGGAGGATAATGAGATGCTATTGTCACGGGCCTAAAACCTAAGGCGTCGTGGGGCAGCCTTGATGGTCTGCACATTTCACTCGTGCTTGACCCTTAGCGAAATCCTGGCACAAAAGCAGTGAATAAAATGAGCTAAACACACAAGAATGCTGGAAATAAAGATGAACACAGTTTTGGGAGGCAAGTGCCCTTTTCAATATATTTTCTTGAGTGAATTTTACAAGTGTACAAAGTTGGTGATCAGCCCTCATGGCTTACACGTTTTATAGCTGAAACTATATCCTAAAAGGGATGATTTTACAAGGGGAAAAGGGCGTCTACAAGCTGCCTAAACTGAAGGGGAAACATTGGGGGAAAACAGTCAACTTTCCCAAAGTGGCAAAGCTGCAGCCGCTGGATTCGTTGGCGCCACCGCTTGTTCTGTGTGGGCGATGGGCATCAATCAGTCCATGGCTGAGCTTCCAAGGCATTAATTGCATCCCATAGTTGAACAAGGAACCTCCCATGCTTGTTGACCCATTGGCACACGGATTTTGACAAGTCCTTGGCTGATTTGAATTCGTCCAAGGCACTAAGTGCGGACTGTTTTGTGCGAGCAGTGGCGGGGCGGCACACTCTCCCTCAACTGTTTTGGCGACGACCGCGGCGCCACATAACTGCAAAAACTCGTGAACCTTATCTTTGAATTGCCACAAATCCTCGTATGTTTCCCACGTTGCCTCCTCGGGTGGCTGTCCCTTCCAATGGACAAGAAAGGGGTGGGCACTAGGGTGCCCCTGACCTTTGCCTCGGACTAATTGATGATCGATGATTGCTTCAATTTCCTTGTCCTTGACGGTGTGTCTCAAAAAAAAATCCTAGCTCGCTGGCGAGCTCGCCCTCGTCTTCTTTGTCTTCAAAATACGGCTTTAGTTGACTAGCATGGAAGACGGGGTAGATCCTTAAATGATGTGGCATATCCAACCGATAAGAAATCTTGCCCACCTTGGCAACGATTTCAAAAGGACCCTCGTAACGTCGGATCAAGCTTTGATTCAAGCTCCTTAAGGACTTGAACTGCCTTGGATTGAGCTTTACCATGACCTTGTCGCCAATTCTATAATTTGTTGGACGACGCTTGCGATCCGCGAACTTCTTCATTTTTCTGGCAGCCTTGTCTAGATACGATCTGGCCATATCAATTTGTTCCTCCCAGGCCTTGGCCATATGAAATGCCCCTGGGTTCCCCAACTCGGCTCGAACAGGCAGCCCCCGGCGCGGTGTATTGGTCTTGCGCCGATGGCTAACTCGAAAGGACTCCGCCCAGTTGACTCACTGCGTTGCAAATTGTATGAAAACTGTGCAGTGTCAAGTAGCTTTGCCCAATCCTTTTGATTGGCACTAACAAAGTGCCTCAAATAACACTCCAATAGTGCATTGACCCTTTCCGTTTGCCCATCGGTTTGGGGATGAAAACTGGTCGAGAAGTGCAATTCTGACCCCAATAAACCGAACAGCTCTTTCCAAAACGCTCCAGTGAACCGCGGGTCTCGGTCACTAATAATGTGTCTTGGCACGCCCCAATGCTTTACGACGTCTCTTAAGAACAACCTTGCGGCTTCCTTAGCCTTGCAACTAGCCGTGGTGGGGCTAAACGTTGCATATTTTGAGAATCGATCCACAACAACCATGATCGTGCCGAAGCCCTCTGAATTGGGCAGGCACGTTATGAAATCCATTATTGTTGTCCCGAGGTCGCTCAAAGACGGCAATGGTTCGACGTCCCTCCGGTGCACTTGTTCTCTACTTTGTCTTGTTGGCAAACAAGACAAGTGCGGACGTATACTTCAATATCGTCCCTCATGCGAGGCCAATAATAGGACGACTCCAACAATGCCATTGTGCGTTTCGAGGTGACATGCAAGGTCGTGCCCTCTTTGATCGATGTCCACTGAGGTTTGCCCCATTTAGGCACATAAATGCGCCTGCCTGTCGTGTATAAGACTCCGTCACCGACCCAAAATTTCTTTGTCTTGCCTTGGCTGGCCAAGGCAAGGAGCTGCTTTGCTACTGGATCGTGTTGCATGCCCAGTTTAATAGCATCAACAATGTCACTGCTGGTTGTGCTCACCATGGCCGCCAGCATTGCCTTGCGACTTAACGCGTCGGCAACAACGTTGGCTTTTCCGGGCTTATACTCCAAGGTGTAGTCAAATTCTGCCAAGAAATCCTGCCATCTAGCTTGCTTGGGAGACAGCTTCTTTTGGGACTGAAAATAGCTTGTCGCCACGTTATCCGTCTTGACAATAAAATGCGCTCCAAGCAAGTAGTGTCGCCATGTCCTAAGGCGATGGACCGCGGTACATCATTTCTTTTTCTTGGACCGTATACCTCCGCTCCGCATCGTTCAATTTTCTGCTTTCAAAGGCTATGGGGTGTCCTTCTTGCATTAGGACGCCACCAATAGCAAAATCAGAAGCATCGGTATGGACCTCAAACACCTTGGCAAAGTCGGGTAGAGCCAAAACAGGCTCCTTTATGATCGCCTCCTTAAGAGCCTCAAACGCTTTCGACGAGAAGGCGTCCACTTCGGCTCACGGTTTTCTTCAACGGTCCGTAAGAGGTCTTTGTGATGGCTGAATATCCAAGGATGAACCGCCTATAATAATTGGCGAGGCCAAGAAAGGACCGCAGCTCGGTTACTTTCGTCGGGGCCTCCCAATCTCGGATGGCACTGATTTTGTCACCCTCCATTCGAATTTCTCCTTGGCTGATCGTGTGCCCAAGGAACTGAACATGTGGCTGAGCAAACGTGCATTTCTCCCTTTTTACGCACAACTCGTTCTCCCTCAACACTTGGAAAACCTTGCGGAGATGCTCTACATGCTCCTCCAAGCTGTTGCTATAAACCACGATGTCATCAAGATATATCACAACAAACTGATCCAAGAATGCATGAAACAGTTTGTTCATCAACGTGCAAAAGGTAGCTGGGGCGTTAGTCAAGCCGAAGGGCATGACTAACCATTCAAACGCGCCATACCGAGTTACACAAGTCGTCTTTGACTCATCTCCCTCGGCTATGCGAACTTGGTAGTATCCTTTCCTCAAATCCATCTTTGTGAACACTTTGGCCTGCCCCAATCGATCAAACAGATCGGCAATCAATGGAATTGGATACTTGTTTTTCACCGTGACCTTGTTAAGGGCCCGATAATCAATGCACAACCGCAATGTCCCTTCCTTTTTCTTTTGGAACAGAACTGGTGCGCCAAATGGTGCTTTCGATGGGCGTATGTGCCCAGCTTCAAGCAATTCTTTAAGCTGCTTCCTTAACTCCTCAAGCTCGGGTGGTGCCATGCGATATGGGGACATCGCTGGTGGCTTGGCTCCTGGAACCAACTCGATCTGGTGGTCAACCTCCCTACGCGGGGGTAACCGCTTTGGCAACTCATCAGGCATCACGTCCTATTTTCCAACCGAGGACCGTGCACGCGTGGGGCGTGCTTCTCCTGTTGGAGCTGCTTTCATCCGCTGCTGCCACAAGAGCAGCAAGAAAAGTGGGTTCTCCTCTCTTGAACCCTTTCACCAATTGCATCGCCGATAAGTGCACGCCCGCTTGATGTACCCGAATTAGCGGCACGTCACATGAGCAACTTGAATCTCGGATCAAGAGTTGGTTGAGACGCGGTGAAATGAACGCGTTGATCTCATACCAAAAATCTAGACCCAATACAATATCAAAAACGTCCGTAGGGGCAGGCGTGAAGTCGGTAAATCACTCGCTAATCTCTAGGGGACGAGATGGACCTTTAAGTGCCAAATCCATTTACGTCGATGGGAAGGCGATTCCATTTTAACAACGAACGGCGGAAACATATGAAAGATTCGGCTCCGCTTTAGCTACGCTTTCCGTTATAAAATTGTGCGTCGCACCGGTGTCCACCATAATACGGACTGGTTTGCCTTTCAACGTCGCCTCTACGAACAGTGATTCCCTTGGCCTGATTTGGGGTGGTTTGGCCAAGATGGAAGCAAGTGTCATGTGATTGAACAAGCCTGCCACCTTAGCCTTTGTTTGTTCCGCACCCTCTGCCCTTGCACCTTGCTCACCGGTCTGAACCCCGGCTTGCGCACCTGCTTGTTTGTTGGCAGCAAACATAGCTCCTAACTTGCCCAACGAAGGGCAATTTCTGTACCCATGGCCTGTTTGTCCACATAAATAGCAGCCATCGTTTGGAGTGAAATTCTTCTTCCTTTCTTCGTAATTTTTACGAAAGTTGGAATTAGAACCTCGGTTGCGATCTCGATCTCCTCTAAAGTCACGACCCTTGTATGGGACAAACCTGCCTTTGTCCTTGTTGCCATGATCAACCTTGGCAGCAACTTGCTTCCCTCGGATATCCTTTGCCTTCGCATTGTCGCTTTGAAAATCAGTCAGCGACTCCGCCACCACAATGGCTTCGTCGACGTCTTCAACTTGACGCCGCTGCAGTTCTTGTTTGGCCCAGTTTTGAAGGCCATCTAAGAAATAAAATAACAAATCCTCACTGGTCATGTTGGGGATTTGAAGAGTGAGTCTTGTGAACTCTTTCACGTATTCGCGGATGGACGATGTTTGCTTGAGCTCCCTCAACTTACGACGGGCCTCGTGCACAACATTTTGGGGGTAAAACTGCCGCTTTAACTCCCTTTTGAACTGCTCCCAATCATCGATGGAACACGTCTCTCTCTCCATGTCCGCCTTCTTTCTACGCCACCACAATGTGGCTGTGTCGCCCAAGTACATGGCTGCTGTCCTAATGCGAGCAGCTTCGTCAACAATGTTGACGTGCTCGAAATATGCCTCCATTTGCCAAATGAAGTTCTCAACATCTTGAGCGTTCCTCTCACCCTTGAACTCCTTGGGTTTAGGAACCTCTATGCGAGTTCACGAACGTTAACGGGACCAGCACCATTTGTGAGCTTGGCCGCTTCCAGCTGCGTCTTCAAGGTCTCCACCTGTTCTTGCAAACTGGACAGCGCCTCGGTGAACCTGAGCTCAAGGCTGGTCAGCGCCTCCTTGTGCTCGTTGCTCTCCGCTTTGAACTCTTTTTGGACTTCGTCTAGTCCCTCAAGAGCTACTGATTCAAGAGTGCTAAAGTTGCCTTGCAAGTTGTCAAAACGCTGGTTCAAGGCGAACAGCCCAGCCTCTGTGTGGACGACTTTTTCCACCAGCGTGTTTGACACCGAACTCTCGCACACATCACCCATAGGAGGTGGCTGGAATGCCAACCCCTCAGATGTAACAGCGGGTGGGCCTCTAACTCGACTTTTATCACGCTGTTTCTTCTGTTTGGTTGTCTTCTTGGTATTGGACTCGTCTCCACCTTGATGCTCATCGTAAACAGCCTCTTCTTCGTTGTTGTTAGCCATGTTTAACGCTCGCTTTGATACCACTTGTCACGGGCCTAAAATCTGAGGCGTCGTGGGGCAGCCTTGATGGTCTCGTCTACCACTCAATGCTTCAGCCCTTAACCGAATCACTGGCACAAAAGCAGTGAATAAAATGAGCTAAACACACAAGAATCGGGAAATAAAGATGAACACGGTTTGGGAGGCAAGTGCCCCTTTCAATATTTTCTTTGAGTGAATTTTACAAGTGTACAAAGTTGGTGATCACCATGGCTTACGCGTTTTATCCGAAACTATATCTGAGGATGATTTTACAAGGGAAAAGGGCGTCTACAAGGCGCCTTAAGCGAAGGGGAAACATTGGAAAACGATCTAAACAACTTTCCCAAAGTGGCAAAGGCTGCTTTCGTTGGCCGACCATCTTTGGCATTTTGGGCGTTGGGCATCAATCGATCCATGGCCGAGCTTCCAAGGAACATTAATCATATCCCAGAAGTTGAACGAACCTCATGTGGCTGACCCATTGGCACACGGATTTTGACAAGTCCTTGGCTGATTTGAATTCGTCCAAGGCACTAAGTGCGGACTGTTTTGTGCGAGCAGTGGCGGGGCGGCACACTGGGCTATGGGATGCCATGCTCAATGATCTATAGACTGTAACATGTGAACGTGTGATACAAGAACGGATACGCGGAAACGGGAAATTAAGAAGATAAACAAAGGAAAAGAAAAGATAGATAATTTGACACAACTTAAGATTCAATTTAGCAACCAAAGTTATATAAAACTAAGACCTCTAAATTATCATCTAAAGAAACACCAAATTCTTAAGTTGACCTCGAGGAATCGAATCCCCAAGCAACCACCTCTCAACAACACAAGAATCGACGAAAGCCTGCAGGCTCTCACAAGTTTCTCTCTCAGAGATAACCCTAAAACACTCAAAATATTCATAATTCATCAAAAGTCCCCAAATGAAATGAAAAGACAAGCTATATATACAAGCTAAGTAAAGAAGACTAATAGGCAATTACAATGCTACCCTTAATGAGTAAGGGCCTTATTTGGCTAATGTGCCCAGCGTAGTCTTCAATTCAAGGATTTGCCTTCAATGGCCAAACACGTCCCTCCTTGCATGTAGATGGCCCTCTAATCAACCTTGCATGCATGGCCTTCTTGCAATCATAACCCTCGCTTGCGCAAAGTAGCCAACTTGCAAATAGCCACTTTGCGCAAATAGCCATCTTCCGGCCTTGAATCCCCCAAAGCTTGCAATTGTAGCACTTTAAGAGGCCTTGGGACTTGAACTTTTAAAGCCTTCCATCCAAGCTATCTCCCATATCTTGAGGGGCCGTCTATGTGGACCTCCCATGATCTTCAAAGACTCAATTTTCATGCTCGATGGAATTGGTCTTGTATCATTCTCCCTTCTTGAAAAGGATTCGTCCTCGAATCTAAACCTTGCAAAACCATAATAAAGGAGACAAACAAAAACCAAGTCCTCGACGGATGAGGGTTAGTGTTAGGGTGGACTAACCACCATGCCAAGTAAGAACAAATTTGTGATATAGCCAAGTATCAACCATTTTCAAGCAAAATAAGCTCTCGAGTGACCTTAAGAGCTTAGCCAACCAAAAAGATTAAGAAATGAGGATATTCTAAAAGAGCCAATGGTGTCAAGACACCGAGTTGGCGAGACATACAAATGATCCTCAATTGCAAAATGACCCATTCACACCAATGACTAAGACTTAGCAGGGTCAAAGGAAAAGATACCCACGTATCACGGGCAAGGTAATAACTGAGTACCCCAATAGGACCCCGCCCTCCATAAGATGCACTCCCAAAAATATCATGAATGTCATCATATGCAAAAAGATAATAAAGAAAGGTGTCACGCAAAATAACTTCATCTAGGGTGTCCTCAAATGTAGTTTCACTATGAAACTCGAAGCGTAGTCGATACTACTACTATTCGGAACACCTAAGGAAGAATTAGCAATTTGCGGAACAAGTTTCACCTTTGAACACTTCCCCTCCCAATAAGTGGATCACGATTCCTCGAGGGAGGATCTCCATCATAGGGAAGAGTGTTATCATCCCATAGTGGGTTTTCAAATACCATGTAGTCACCAAAAGTGGCCACGCTTTCAACATTACAAAACATCCCACTAGGTATTTCACTCTCGATAGTCATGTCATCCTCAAATAAAACATTATCCTTTACAAGAGAATAATCCATGAACAATGAGGAGTCAAAGCATGTCATTTCACTCTCAAAAGAACGAATGTCGTCTTTCAATGCATTTTCGTTCACATGACTATCTCATGACACACATCACCATTACAATTGGAGTCTTATCACGTGACACTAAAGTACGATCAAGAGACTCGTTTTGACATGAAACAAAAAAGGGTGAGATGTCACGTTCTTTCAATTGACCAACTATATCAACGTCATCACTAACTAGAGGTACATTAAACACATCACAAAGATCCTCAGTAGTGAACTATCATTACAAGCAAGTTGATCAATACAAGTTTCGACATGAGTTGGTAGTATGTCAAACTCGCAAGAATTACTAACATGATGACCACGTGACATTGTACTACCAATCAATTCACAAAGTGTCAACACTAGGTGGACACAAATCGATCTTACAAGAAGAATCAATTTTGTCATCTAAAGGATCAACTAGTGTTTGAGCACGCTTCATTCAACAATGCACTATCATTCAAAGCACGAAGTGTCGACACTAGGTGGACACAAATCAACCTTACAAGAAGGATCAATTTGGTCGTCAATAGGATCGACTAGTGTGGGGACACTTTTAATAATGGCATTACCAATACACGGTAAAGAAGCATTAGGCTTAACGCAAAGGTAAACTAACTTTCATACTCGACTTGACATTAAAATCATACGAAGATGTAGGAGTATAAGGATAAGTGATCTTACCTTGGTGTTCATGCAAGCTCCTTTGACCAATGGAAGGAATGGTTGTGGCCGCCGTCCTTGCCTTCAAGCATGGGGTTCTCTCAAAAGAGTTACCCCTCGAAGTCATTTCTTCTCACACGTGACTTGGGGTATTGGATTCTCAATATCCTTTTCATGTCCTCCCAAGTCTTGATGGGACTCTCACTTGTCTCCCACAACATTTCACATTCGCCCAATATTTGACAAGGCTTTGAGTCGAAAAGTTTGAGCATTTAAGTCATCTTCATTTCTTGTGAATAGTTGTAGCTAGCGAAGATTTCATCTATTATGGACTCCCATTTCATATTCTTCTCCACTAGCTTCCCTAGCCAAGGTAGGCCATTTCACATGGGTATCTCGCACTTTTGCACTTGGACTCATTCTATGAAGCACGTATGGAAATAGAGGTTTCCTCGCTTTCATCCACGATATACTTATGCCACTCTTGCTCGTATGGGATCTCGTACCTTTGAAACCAAGGGCCACCTCCAAGCATACGTGACAAGTATCCGTTGGAAGCACATCACACCAAACCTCCTCTTGGTACTCACCAAGTGAAATGAATACCATCACTCTCTATCAACCCAATACCCTCCTCGTCATAATAAGGATTTCGCTATTCACACGAGGTAGCCTTAACTCATCAACCGCACGAGGGGTGATGAAATTGGTGTAACAATCGTCATCAAGCACAAGGGTTCCCTCTTTGCCACAAAGTTTTACCTTGATCTCCGTGAACCGCCTCTTTGCAACCACCTTCGCTTGCGTAGGATGACTCAACCGGTACTCACATTCCCACTCATGCCCTCTTTGCTTCGGATAGTAAGCACTCGAGTCGTCTTCATCTTCATGATGTATAGCACGAGAATTTTCAGCTTCATTATCTTCACCATACGAATCATAACAAGGGTCTTCTTCATCCCCGTCTTCCTCATGAGACATATGAGAACCACTCTCATCATATTCTCCGTCAAAATAGTAATTCTCTCCTTGAACTTCCTCATGATCACTATTTCTATATGACTCTCATAATCCCCATCGTCACACCCTTGATAGCTCCCATAGTCCTCCCCTTCATAACTACAACCATCATCATCATAACAATCATAATCGCCACCACATGAATCGGAATCCATGGAGAAGTACCTGCAAAGAACACTTAGCAAACACGTTAGTAGTAAAGAAACCTCACCACACTCGTGTTTACACTCGTTTGTGCACTCGTTTGTGCTCGGCTAGCACCACTCAATTGAACTCACACACTCTTGCCTTTTACCACTCAAATGGATTGGCTGATGTTGATTCTCGATTGGATTCGGTTGTTTGCAAGGTGCACAATTGCTACTTGAGGTCGGAATGGATTCTTGTTAGACTCGAAGAAAGACGAACGACTCAATTCAATCTAACGGACTTGAACCAAGAAATTAACAACGAAGCAAAAACGAAGAAAAGTACGAAAGAATTGGCACGAAAGAAATGCGGACACAAGAACTAGCAAACACAAGTAGGAACAACTACTAATTGTTTACTAGTTGAGAGACACAAGAAAATGGAATGCAAAAATCGGGAAAATAATTAAAATTTCGGGCCCGGGTAGGTGATAACTTCAAAACACGACCAGGAAGCCCCAATTGATCCAAGGTATCAATTTGAAATAACGGAAATTTTTAAAATTCTATACTCTTTTTTTTTTTTTTTTTTTTTTTGCTCCCTACCAAAGAATTAGGGACACAAAACCATCAAGCAATCCCAAGAAAATTTTTGGAATTGAAATGAATTAAGACAAGATTTGCACCTTAGGAAATACGACTGAAGCTTGACGAAATACGGTCCGTCTTTGGATATACGGTCCGTATTTGTGAAATACGGCGAGCTCCTTGAAGTTTACGGACCGTATTGTGAAATACGGTTCGTATATAATCCGTATTTAAGGATCGGTCCGGAGGCGGAGAATACTCGACTTTGGATCTCACTTTATACGAATTTGCTTATACGGTCGTAAAGTGAAATACGGGCCGTATTTAAGGACCTTTCTTCTAGACTAATGAG
>NC_081349.1:17543408-17672403 GCF_029784015.1 Lycium ferocissimum
TAACATATATATAAAATTGGAGTCAAAGTTATTGAGGTCCAATAACTCCGTAATTAAAGTATTGCATCCCCTATGATTATCCACCTCTTTTATACCGTAATTTGTAATTTTAAATACGATAAAGTATATGTGATTGTAAAGCTTTGAAACTTGTGGTCTTAAATATATTATAATATTTATCTGGCTATAAAAGTTTGTCGTTAGGGGTAAAATGGAAGATTCAACTTTCAAATTTTTAAAGGTATCGTTCTTTTTTTTAACATAGGAAGTATTGTTTTAAGATTGTGTAGGGATAGATATTCCTTCCCCCAAGTGGTTTCATGAGCAAAATGAAACTAATCGGTATAGATTTAAAAAATTACATCACTCGAATGCTTATAAGAAATTCATTATACTCTGCAGAGTTCACATGATGAGTTGAAGTTGTAACAATTTATTTATCAGATAAAAAAGAAGTTTAAAATGTCGCTTAAAACTAACAGAAAACAAAGAGAGAGGCGTTGTTTCTCTTGATAACTGAGGTATGCCAATTAAATTTGTAACGGAAATAACATGCTGATTATGGGAGATGGCCGAGATTAAAGGAAAGAGCAAAGATTCTTAAGCAAACACTAATGACTGAAGTGAAAAAGTAATTAATCTGTCCTTTTTTCACTTCTTCCGTCTCAAATTATTTGTCGTGGTTCTTTTAAAAGTAATTGTATCAAATTATTTATCGTTTTAGAAGTTTAAGACACAATTAATTTTTTTCCCTCTTAATAAAATTTTATTATTAATGAAGATAACACGCAAATATTTAATGAAGAAAGATTATAACTTAGATATAAATAAGAATAAAGTTAGTCAAATACTTCTTTTAATTAATATGAGCATGTAAAATAATAAAAAAATGATAAATAATTTGAAACCGAGAGAGTAGTTTATTATTATAAGGATATTTCCTGTTTCGGGCGATTTTAGAAATTATCAGTGGCTCGAAACTCGAAACATGGTCCTGAAAACAGGATTGCGGCAAACAGTAGACAACAATAATTGTGGCAAGCCAAACAAAGATTCAATGTACAGCTGGTGTATTAAGAAACTTTACTATATTAGTGGTCGTTTGGTTCATGGTATAAGAGAAGTTATCGTAATTTTTTTATCGCGTTTGGTATAAGGTATAAAATAATCCGGAATAAATTTATACCTTACCGGCGTAATTTATAAAAATTTACTGGAATAGCACCTTATACCTTCTTAACCCACTTATCATTTTATCTTTGGGATTATTTTATCATCTTTTAGATGGTATAAAATAATCCCACTGTATGGGATAAATTAGTCCCGGGATTATAATCCCGGGACTATTTCGACCAGCAACCAAACGACCACTAAGTGCCTATCACCACATCTTTTGTGGGCTGCAATTGGGAATATTTCCTTCTCTCCACCCCCAAACCCCCCACAACGTAAAAAATATAGGTTGAACAAAAGGGATTATATGAGTCTGTAACATAATTGAACAGTAGAAGATTGGTTTATGAGATATTTATGTCGAATTTTATACTGAAATTATTTTTCATAATGAGGTAAACAGAAGAGCTCCAGGAAACAAGATGCTCCCAATGTGCAACATTATTTTATTACTTCTACTAGTATAGTCTACAGTACCATTGTGGACTAGTTTATAAAAAAGATTTTGATACTGATAGTAGTTGGAAAGTGTACTCTAAAATCTGAAAAAAGTGGGGACAATGCAAGTTGTGGTGAAGTGCCAGCTATAATCCAATTGATTTGGCTCATAAATAAATCTGCGAGCTGAGGAGGAAGAATTCAGTCACTGGGCTATTGATTTCTTTCCTGTCAAATCACAACATATCCAACTAAGGATTTTGGAAGATAAAGGGAAAGAAGAAAAGAACAAAGAGTGGACCATGTAAATCAAAAGATGACATTAAAAACCGCATAGTGATCAAATGTGTGAGCTGGAGGCTGCTGAAAATCTGCACTAGTACGGGGAAAAAGGGAGCAGTAGGAAGAGCCAAAAAGACACAAATTATCATCCATGTTTCATTATTTTGTATTGTATCTAAAGGTATCAAATAAGCAGATTGAGCTCGATTTGGATAGGTTAAAATGGATAGATCGAGTTAATAAATAGTGGTCATTAACCCATCTAATTTTAAACAAGTTGATTGATCATATTTTCATAACTAATTTTATTACCCCTAAATATAGAAGAAATTGCACGATTTATCCTTCAAATGTCCGGTCTTTAATTTTTGTCCTTCAAATGGGCTGGTCTTTAACTTTTGCCCTTTGGCAATCTAACTTATGTTTAGTAGGACATAAGTTCTTTAAGGGCAAAAGTCATACATAACTTGTGTGATAATACAGCGAAATATAAACTTATGTTCCGTGAAAAAGCTGTTTGTTATGAGGGACAAAAATTAAAGACCAACACAAAATAAGGACATAAGTGCCAATGACAAGTACTATATATATATATATATATATATGCACTGTATTGCATAGTTGTTCTGAACAGGACTTACTAAACTTTTTGCCTATAAAAAAATGTCTTGAAAATCCATGTCGAAGGAAGGTCCTAATAACTTTCAATAAATAATCATTTTTCATTTTGCAACCTCATTTTACTAGAGTGTATATGAGGGTGTCATATAAGTTTGCGAGCTTTCCATCTCTTCTTCATTCAAGAAAGATTTATTTGAGAGATTTCACTCATCAACAAAGACCAAGCTAGGTTGAATTAATGAATTTGGTGAAACTCAGTAATTTTGGTGGTTAATATATATATATATATATATAAAATCAAACCATAGTTACTAGCACTTGAGATCGTTGCCCTAAAATTCATAATCTATAAAATTTAAATCCTAGATATATCTTTATTTATCAACTATATGTTTGGACACAAGAACACCATCTATTGCCCGCCACCCATTTCTTATGGTCTGCTTCTCAGACCTCAGTCATCCGTTTACCATAAAAGTGTATCTTAATAAAAAAAAATTGATTAAAATCTTGAATTCGTCTCTAACTCGTGCATTTTTATTTGCCAAAGGCTTTGAATTGCACGCTTATCTATTTTGGAGGTTTTCTGAAATTTCATCTCCCCTTCCTTTGTGCAAGTAGTTCCTCAAAATAAGCAGCCAGCACACCATAAAATCTGGTGGTGCTCTTGAAGACATGTCATTTACAGAGCTTAGCCACATTTTATGTTGTTGTAGCTCTGCCCTGAAAACACTCTGTTCAAAGTATTCTTGAAGAGTTATCCACTGAATTTTCTCCCTTAAAAGATTCTGGAAACTCCAGCTGGCCACCTTATCCAACTAAAGTCCATTTTGAAAACATTACAATTTCAACGTACGAGATGCTCACTAAAATAAACAATCAGTTTGTGGATTCTAAGTTCAAAGTGAACTGTTATTTTTTTTCCCCTTGTATAAGGCGATAGGCAGCTGATAGTGGCAAAAGACGGCATGGAAGGTGCCCGTGTTGCGCCTTACCATAATATAAAGGGAAAGGGGTCAAATATATCCCTATACTTTAGTTTAATAGTTAAACGTACCTTTTCCGTTAATCAAAGTAGATAAATATACCTTTCCGTTAATCAAAGTAGATAAATATACCCCTTCCGTTAAGAAAGTATACAAATATATCCCTCAGTTGACATAATTCCCAATTCCACCATTAATTACCCGATTTAACTTAAAAAAACCATGCCCACCCCGCCCCGACCCGCAAATTAAATTCTTTTCACCCAAATATACCCACCACCACTACAACCGGCCCAACACAACCACCACCAGCACTCGTGAATTGGGATGTTGTCTCTAAGATAGGCTAAAAATTAGCGTTGAACTTTAATTTAATTTATAGTTTCTAATTTTGTGACTTCAAGTTATGAGCAGACTGGCATTATATATAATCAGTTGTTAAGTGAGCATTTGAAATTACAGTAGCCTACTAACACACTCCCAACGCTTCAGCCATGTCAAAAAATACCATAGTTGTTATCACGATTATTGCCTTTTACCTCTGCCATATCAATTGTACATCAAGTTTTGTGATGCCAAGGGAATGGGATGAATCATTGTTACCACCTTCTGGCTCACTACAATTGATTAAAAATGATAAGCGGTTGTGTACAGGAGGAGCGTTGTGGTTATGGTGGTGGAAGTGGTGGTTGTGTTGGATCGGTTGTAGTGGTGGGTGGTATATATGAATGGAAAGAATTTAATTTGAGGGTTGAGGCGGGGCGGGCATGAGTTTTTTAAAGTTAAATCGGGTAATTAATAGTGAAATTGGGGATTCTGTCAACTGAGGAGTATATTTGTGTATTTTCTTAACGGAAGGGGTATATTTATCTACTTTGACTAACGAAAATAATATCTTTATCTACTTTGACTAACGAAGGATATATTTAATTATTATACTAAAGTAAAAGGGTATATTTGTCCCTAACATAAATAGGTAATTATTTAGCCATACCAGATGTTTTATATCAAACCAAATAAATGCAAATTATATATCTTTCATACACACAATTATCACTCAATAATAATTCAGTGATGATTTTTTAACTTTTTTAAGTGTTAAGGTTAACTTTAATGATTTAGTGTAAACAGCGCGAGTAAATATTTACCATATAAATATATAATGGTTCCATTCAAGGAATCCAATTGTCTCTGACTAAAGCAACGAAGGCAAATATCCAGACAAGAATCCGGACTTCCCTTTATTTTTATTCTGTTATTTTTTCAAGGGGATGGATAAGCATTAGAGCACAGCACAATTATCAGAATAATTCAGAATAGATGAATGACAAACTAAAATAGCTACTTTTGTCGTGCACCACCAAACTTGAAGGCCAAAGGGAAACAAAAACAACTCAAAAGAGAGCTTCAAACCAGAGAATGAACCTGAAGTGCTCAATAGAAGTATCATCTATACATGCCACTTAGGTTATCAAGCTAATAAAAGATTCAGAAAATGAGTAACTCTTGATAATATCAGTATATATAACTCGATATCAAAATTTCCACCATTCCCCACTCAAAATAATTCAGTCACAAAAGGGAACTAAGGTGGAACTCTTAATCCACATTAAGTGGAAAGAATATCATGGTGGGCTGTGATTCTATTCCCAAAAAGGAAAAAAGAAAAAAAAAAGAAACAAAATCCTCGTCTATGCAGCCTCGCCCCAACCTCAAGAATAGAAAGTAGGAAGAAAATATATCTGATAAAAGGACTAGTATTTTAAAACATAACAGCAAGCTCCTTCTCAGTCATCTCAAACACATGGTCCATTGCATCTGTGAGAGCTGTCTGAAATTTGGAAGTCAATCCAGATACTATAAGGAACTAAAAATCACGTAAAACAGCAGAAAATGAGAACAATATTGTCGAATAAAGTTACCTGTCCTAATTTGGTGAGGAAATTGCTGGCAAGATTTAAAGATGTGAGTCTTACATCTTCATTTGCCTTAAGTGCTTGAGCGATTGAGAAAGCTCCTTCATCCTGTGCACAAGAGAAATTAAGTTGATGCAACAGGCTTAAGTTTATCAAGATAGTTGTACTGGAAAAGAGTTACATACTCTAATTTCGTTGAACCCTAAATTGAGTGTCGTCAAAGCTTCATTGACCACCTTTAAACTCCGAGCAATGCAGATTGCACCCTGAAAAGAAAATAGTTATGTACTTGGAGGGAAATTGAAGATTGTCGCAAAACAAAAGAACTAGAAGTTGTGAATCAAAACCTCGTCTCTAAGTCCATTGGCTCGCAAGTCTAGAGTTGATATGGTACCATTGTACTTCAACATATCGGCAAAATATTCCGCACCTTTGGGTCCGATCTGCAACAAAATTAGGTGAGTATACTAAAAGAGTTCAATAAAGAGAGCATATATGAAACAATGTATGGATTACCTGACACCAACCAAGCATTAGATCTTTTACATTTCCATGAAACTTGAGTACATCTGTTAATGCCATTGCCCCCTCTGGTCCAATGGGGTTGTAACCAAGTTCTAACTGTTCATGAAATTTTTTAAGTATAGCATATTTACTTTTCCAACAAATCAGTTATCAGGAACATTTGATGAAACTCACTGAGGTAATGACAGAATTATCTTTCAGAACTTGTGCTATGGCACTGATACCCTTAGCATGTATGTCATTTCCACCCTGTAAAATTCGCAGAATTTCAGTCATTAGAGCAAATACTACTATGAAAATAATGCTCTAATAAGAAACCCAACATCCTCCTTCCTGAACAAAACAACAAATATTAAATTTTTCTTTGATAAAATTAAAAAAACAAGAAATATTACATGAAATAGAAGAAAAGAATCAATGCTTACAAGATCGACGTTAGTTATTGAGCGGTTCTCCTTTAATGCTTCTGCAATCTTTTCAGCTCCCTGATGGAATAAAAGAAGAGGAAAAGTCAATGAAAATCAAGAGATTTGAGTCTGGATCTGCGAGGTAAAAACTGAAATGATCCCGTTATCTTGGGTGACAGGTTTTGAAATAAAATAAGTATGTCGTCTTTGGAATTTTGGTCCTCCCCGAATTTGACGTTAACTATTAACGGTAGTTCCTCACGTGAAAAGCCTGTGACATATGCTTCTGTTAAAGCAGTAAGTCATCGCCTTTAATCTTCAATACCAAGGAAATCGCCTACCAACGAAAAGAAACTGGGTTGTATCTAAGAAGTGGCAAACTCTGAATTAGATCCCATGCGAAGTTTATTGACACAAATGAAGGCAGTAGATTTTTGTTAGCTAACTTAGAGAGAAGTTCTTTCCAGGTTCTTGTGCAGGACTTGTTGCTTTTACTAAATCCATAAATGTAATCCATAGCCTTAAGCTTCTGCAATGGGTAAGTCAACACTAGCTAGTTTGATCTAATCTACCAAGGATATGGTTGAATTCAGTTTAAGTTTCAATCTGACGTTGCCAGCACATGAGCTCTTCTCTGGCAGAAAGCAAACCCCCATAAATTTCTGAAAACCTTCCTTCTTTGCAGTCCAAAGCCCTTGAACTCTTCAACAGACTTTCTGTTATTCAAGGACTCTGCCAACGAGTCCATATCAATTTCCTCCGGCATCAATTTCATCCTTCTAAACAACCACAAAGCTTTCCTTTTGATTCCAATGAACCTGGTTAAGTTATGGTGTATGCAGGCAGATCTAATCTAAGAGAAGCACAGTTAGGTTTCTCACACTTAAAATGTTAACGTTAGAGTTGGGCAGGCTAATAAAAGTATTCATTTTTTACAAAGTTGAAGGACTGTGTTTGTCTGTCCCCATAAATAGTTGAAGGACAAAGTTAAAGCTACCCCTAAAAGATAAGGGACTTTTGAGTTTTTCGCCCTGGATCTGCTGACAAAATTTAAAGAGACCTCGGTTCATTCAACATCAACATCTTCCCGTTACTACCATGCGACCCTTCAATTTTCTTCTGGTTAAGATCGCAAAGTATCAAACCTAGTCTCAAAATTATCTTCTTTAATGGTTAAGAACCATTAATTTTTTTATTAACCATGTGATTTAACCTTATGCTCTGGTTTTGGCTCACCTCAACTCTCGCCTTCAGCTCCAACAAAGAAATAGGCTTTATGTTTTCCCTACCAATCAATCCAAACCCTATTTCCATTAAATCTTTGCTATCTTATTGTATTGGTTTCAACTTGCAAAAAACTCAAGCGCATGTACCATAGCATCAGTCTTTCTCATTCTTTGCTTCTCTTACATAAAATAGATCAAGGGAGTCTACCAATTGAAGGATAAGGTTGAGAACAGTGTTCTACATTACAAAAGAAAAAAACCTCTGAAAGTTCTAAGTGATTCTACTACCTCATCTTTAATGTCATTCATATAGAGATTCAACCACAGTAAGCTTTTGCTTTTTTTGATGTATTCTGCAACATGAAATGCACCTCTAGCAGTAATTGAATTGTTGGCAAGGTCAAGTACGACAAGTTTCCCTGCAGACATTTGATGGTGATCTTTCAAAAAAGATGCACAAGACAGAACACTAATATATGTTTAAAGAGAATGGTAAATGGTATGTCGTAAGCAAACCTTTACGCAAAGATATGCCAGAAATTAATGCCCGTACTCCTTCATCGCCAATAGAGTTCCCCTGCAAATAAAGTTCCTGCACATAAAGAATCTTTTCAAACACATTTGAATATACAAGGGTATGTTTATGATAGACGGTAATACGTAAACAGACAAAGCTTTTAAAAACATTAAGCGCATTTAGCATTTTATCCCAGTGTCCGCACTCAGCAGTCACAGAGAAAACTAAAATGGTAGCAATTGAAGATTTTGAAAAGAAAGCAATGTAGCATCACATCAAGAATTCAAGTATTGTACTTTTATGCAATCAAATGGAAACATGAGTGCAGAAATTAAATTAACTAACAAACAGTCCAATGAAACAGAAGAAAGATATCAAGGCTAACAAAAAGCTCAATTATTTGCTGTGTCAAATTAAAAAATAAAATAAAGAAAAGAGCAAAAAGCTGAAGGGCCACGGTTGGAGGAAGGAATTGATTAGAAATGTACCCTCAAGGACTTGTTGCTCTCCAGGCCTTTAGCCAATGCTGCAGCCCCTAAAGCACCACCATAGTTGCCGCTGAACAGTTATTTAAAGCACATAAATTGAAAGATATAAGGGAAAATAAAACTAATATGCTTTCTCTCACAATTAAAACCCACTCCTCTTTCCCACCCGAACCCCAAAGCACTAAAGAAACACAAGCAACCACTAAAATTGGACATATGACAAATGTGAACGAGCACAGAAAGACAGCAGAATAAATTTTGCTTACTTGAGATGTAAGGATTGTAAAGTTTTATTCTCAAGAAGTGATCCAGCAAGACCAGAAAATCCCTATTTCCATGTCCAAATCAAACAGGTTTTCCGTCAGATATCAAGATAATTAAATAGCTAGGAAATACAAATTACAAGTTCTGCTTAACGAAACATACAGAATAGTCAATCAGATTATTGTTTAGTTCAAGAACACGCAAGGTTGAATTTGATTTCAGCATTTCACCAAGGGCTTTGGCTCCCTGCAAAATTCAGATAAACCATTGCAGAGAAATTTAGGCAATAATTTATCTGAAAACATAAAATACTATAGAATCAGTGCTTTAAATACTAAAAGAATGTTCAAACCTCATCTCCTAAGCCAGTACTGTTCAGCTGGAGCTTCTGAATACCAGAGTTATTTGCCAGTATATCACATAAACACTGCGAACACAAATATCATTAATGAACTTCATAACATTACAATTGAACAGCTCAGAGATGACACACAAGAAAAAATAATTGCGAGGTCAACTGATATATTCTCTAACAAGTCGATTGCAATTAAAAGTAAGAGAAAGTAAAACTATTCCAGATAATCGTGAGCCATTTCCAAACATGATGATTCTAGACTTGGGAAACAATTTTGCTAAAGGCCTCAGTCTGAGAAGCTTGATGTTTTTCCTCAAGACCAACAATTCAGGAGATATGCAAAAGGCTCCACCCCATATTAATGAGAAATATGGTAATAGATCTGCTTTCTAACCATGACCAAATAGTCATGTTTAATCCTGAAGTGCCAAGACTGAGATAAGAAGTACAATACAAAGCATGACAATAAATACGCATGTTAGATTGGAATAACAGTTAATGGTACGGGGAAAATTAGGGTTAGCTTATTAGCCATATGTATTCCAAGAACTCAAGCTTTGGATTTTCACCTATATCATCTGTGCATTACCTTGGCTCCTTCATCCCCAATAGCATTTCCAGATAGGTTAAGAGTCTTTAGAGCAATATTTTTCTGCAAGATGCCATCAAAGGCCTTCAATCCATCTGCAGTTATTCCATTAGCAGCAAAATTTACTTCCTCGGCTGTCTGGAAATCACATGCAAGGAAAGGCAGTGTACATTGGTAAGGGAACCAAACTTACCCAAAAACATTATTCAGAATAAGAAAAAAAGTAAGATTGTTATTGTTACTTGTCTACATTACAGCATCAGGGTTTCATCCTCTTGGATTAAAAAGATAGACCAAGGTTATATGTTTTGTCATAAACAATGCCAAACTCTACAGAGATAAAGGAAGGGGAGGAAGGGGGGGGGAGAGAGAGAGAGAGAGAGAGAGAGAGAGAGAGAGAGAGAGAAGACATTACCTGATTATATGCTAAACTCTCTGCTAGGAAAAAGAGCCCCTCATCTCCAAAGTTACGACCTGCCAAAGCCTAAAACATTCAATCCGAGCACCTCTTGTGACTTGCAATTTTAATCCTTAAGCAGTATGCAAAGCATGTAGAATCACAATACAAGGAAGATGCAGCACAACTTTGGATTTGGTGTGTGGCACACTTTGATGGTGGTGGTGGTGGGGAAGGGGGTGTTGGGGAGCTTAAAAAAGACACAAGTTCAGAAAATTTTCTTCAGATACTATCAGTCAGAGCATGTTATTATCATATGGCAACGGAAAAAGCTGCAAAGCTTTGGTCATTATATGTAGCGCTAAGGGGGTTGGGAGCTTAAAAATGTAACAAGTTAAAGGCAAATCTTTTAACACCATCATCACATTTCTGAAAACTACAAATAATAGGAAGTTCTTGATCAAAGGTACAAAGAAGGAAGATATTATGACAGCATTTAGCATAGATGAACGCCAATTTTAATATCTGAAGCAGCTAAGCCAGCAACTGACAGCAATTTTACCTGACATGTCAACAATGCTGAAAGATCTAAGCTCTTTAGCAAAGTCATTAAGCCTCAGCTTGGATTCTCTTTCAATCTTTGCACCAAAACCAGGCAACAAGTTTGTCCCAGCGCCAATGGACCACTTCAATCCCTGAGTAGATTTGCTTTCTTCTGATGTAGTCTTGGCTGGTTTGGGTAGAAGAACTTTCTCCACCAACTTCCACAAAACTGTCAACTGAACACATAGATTAGTACAATATAGAGAATCTTCCTTCTATTTAAGATTCCTATTTCCAATCACAATTCATAGGGAGTAAGATATTCAGTCTAGCAGCCACAATCTCACAAGACCCAACCTCTCGAAAAAGGATGCCAGGCGAAAGTTGGAAGGATATAACGTGTAATGAGTACACTGAGAAGGAAGTAGCAATAGAGGATCACCAGGGCCTATAGTCAATGGCAGAACCAGAGCAACAATGTGGTAAAACTAAGAAATTTATTCTTTTCTGCCGATGCAGGTTTAAGCAGCTCCGACAATTTTTCGGGCAGTGAAAGTATGAAGACATCTTTGGAGATGGAAATGTAATTGGCACTGAAAGAGGAATTCAACCGCATCATATAGAAAGTATGAAGACATCTTTGGAGATGGAAATGTAAAAGCTTTTGAATGTTAACATTAATCAGACGCAATGAAACCAGTGGTTGATTAACTGTTTATTAGAATTTGACAGTCTAAAAAAAGAAGAGAGAAATAAGCTCTTGTAATTAAAGGTTAATGACATTCAAGGAGCACCTCACATAGAAGTTTTGAACTAAATTAAGAAGGAAAGTTTACTAATTCCCCCGCCCCTAAATATAACATTATCATTAAGAATATTTTAGACAATATTTTTAAAGTTTCTCTTAACATCCAGCATGCTGCTTCAAATTCAAGATGGTGAAATAACTTGAAAAGTAATTGGAGCCTATAAAGTGGCTTGAATAGTCTCATCACTAGTGAATGAGAAAAAAAATATTGGAAATGTTTGCTTCTGGAAAGCTTACTGGTAATTGAATAATGAAAGAAAGTGCTTTTTGCAGCACACATGAAAAGGAATCTATAATTCAACCACTGGAAGGAATATGGTAACATAGATCTCTAGGACATCATCCGCATGACTTGGATTGATGCTAAAGCGTAACTTGAGAAGTGTAAAAGAATTACCGTGACACCAGAAGGGAAAAAAGAAAAAAAGAAGTGTGGCTAGTAAAACATAAAAAAGAAAGGATAAAAAAGAAAGGAAAGTGACTAGTAGCATAACACCCACTGATAGGCAAAAGTTACTCAAGTCATTACCAAGATCTATAACATGTGAAAAGGGAACAACATTTTCTTTTTGTTGTTAAAGTTAAATTGATGTTTAACAACTTACAAGCAGGCTCCTTAAATAAGAGTTCTAAACCTACAATAATTAGGATATTTTCCTAATCTTTGGAATTCTTGTAACATACTCCCTCCAGTTCAAAATAAGTGTCCCTGTATAACTACTCCCTGAATAATACATAGATCCTCTCGTAACTTATACGTGTATTACTAATACTTGCATAACTCTAACTAGCAACTAAACGACCCCTCTAATGTTTTAACTCCTTGTTTTATTTATTGCTCCAACACTAGTGATAACCAGAAGTACGCAAATGCAAACAACTCCTCAAAGAACTCATTTGGCATATGAAATTAAAGCTATCAGTACTAAAAGAGATGAAAATTGGTAAAATGTCAATACCAAAAGAGATAACCACAAAAGCACCAGCGGGCACAACAAACGAAGCAATTTGTTCAACATTTATTGCCGGTGTTTGCGCTTGTGATTCCTTATAAACTCTCCGAGAATTCGCCCTAGAAGAAGCAGCTCGAACGACTACATGTCTCAATTGCAAGCAATTTCTTCTTCTACTGATATAAACCGGTGAAATATGAAGCAAACAATAACTCGATGAACTGTTCAATGATTGCTGCCTTCCGTAGCCAACTTTTCTAAGATTAAACTCAAAATTCACCTAAAAATTACGAAAAAAAAAAGTGAAAATTTAGTTTTATTGTAATTAGAGTTAATGGTAAAGAAAACACACCTGAGCTATCATTTTTTTTACGAGTTTTACAACCCAACTATCAGTTAGTCCTTTTCGTACCTGAACTATCACCATCTATGTATTAAAATATCCATTGCTCCATTTTCCTACCTGATAGTCATGGTTTCAGGTAGGCAAAAGGAACATCTGATAGTTAGTTGAGATGTGTTTTAATACATAGACAGTGATAGTTCAGGTAGGACAAGAGAACAGCCAATATTTACACCTCAACTATCAGCTGTTCCTTTTTCGTAACTGAACTATCACCATCTATGTATTAAAACATCAATTTGTTTCCTTTTCCAGGCCTGATAGCCAGGATTTAGGATTTTACAGGTAGCCATAAAGGAACATGTGTGTTTTAATAGATAGACGGTGATAGTTCAGGTAAGAAAAGAGAACAATAATTAACATCAGTTATCCCCTTTCCCTATCTGATAGTAGGGGTTTAGGATTTTTCTGATAGTTGAGGTGTGTTTTATTCAGGTAAGAAAAGAGAACAGCTGATAATTAGGGTGTGAAACTCGCGAAAAAAGCATAAGTTAGGTGCGTTTTTTTGACTGTTAAAAATTATGAATGAGTTAAAAAAGTGTGGAGGAAAGTGCGTACCGTTGGATGAGAACAGAGAGAGAGGGTAGAATGTGAGCCCATGGAGAGTGAGAAAGTGAGAGAGAGGAGAGTTGGAGAAGAGAGGAGATAAAGCGCGGCGTTGCACTAATGATTGATCTCAGATAATTTCTGGCCTTTTGGGCCAACACGATATGAACCCCATGTAATAATGTTGTTGAATTTGTTGGGCTAAATTTAGCCCAGAAACACATTGGGCTTTATGGGATGGACCGAGGGTAGATCTGGGGGAAAACATCACTAATCGCCCCCAAAATACAAAATATTTACCCGCTCATGCCCCCTCCCAAACTATTTTCGCTTCTACCCCCACCAGCTGAAAATATTTACCCGGCATACCCCTCAGCTAAACTCCTTCCTCTCCGTGATACCAACGCAGTATATTTATATACTATGATAATATCATGGAGGACTAAGAGAAGGACTGAACATCTTCCATGATACCATCTCAGCATATTTATATACCATGTTTGTATCATAACTGGAGGGCATCTCAGGTAAATATTTTTAATTTTTTCTAGGGGCATGAAAATAATGGGATTATGGGCGGGTAATTTTTTTATTTGAGGGGGCATCCGCGATATTTCCCCTAGATCTAAGGGTATATTGGACTTGGTGAGGAACTTCATGAGGGGTAGATTTAAATGGCTGATTCGTAGAAATAGGATACTTTTGTGTCACTATTTAAGTGTTGACCTCGTTTGAATAAATTTATCAAAAATAGCTTGTGCATTAAAATGTGACCACAAGTTCGAATGGATAGGCAAAGACTTACCTTGTCACAAGTCTTGGCAAATCACCATGACTTTTGTATAGATTGTGTTGTAACTTTGGAATAAATTGACCACAAGTCCCAGTGGATCACCAGGACATGCACATATTATTATTATTATTATGCAAAGACACATAATGCATGGATTTATGCAAAGATTAATACGTTAACAACATTTATGTCTTTAATAGATATTTTTGACTAGGCATTATTTTTAGTATACGAATTTTTGTTCCACATTCTATTATATATAAATTAGTAATGTATATAGGTTCCATCCGTCATAAGTTATATGTTGATATTAAATAAAATATTGTCAATCAAATATTGCACTAGTTTTACGTAGAGATATATAATTTTTCCTTATATAAACTAATCAAACATTATAGTACTTATATGAATTTTTACGCATGAATTAAAACGACCCTTAATGTTTTAGGGTATCAGCTTTAAGTAAAAAGAAAAAGGCAATGGAAAGTAGCTAGGTTGATGAGCGAACCCCCTCCCTCCACAATGGCGTGGGGCATCAAAGGTTGTACTCCTGACTAACTCGAAGGAGCTGAAGTTTGTTGCAAAGCTTTTTGATTGTCAAATTATAGTAGGATTGTGCGCACAATCGGTCTATCAGCTCGAGTCTTTAGTAGACTTGAGTAGTCTAGTAGCATATTGCACCCGGACTTACCCGATTAACGAATTTTAGTCTAAACAAATTAACTGGACAGTGCTTGTAAGTGCAACTTTTAAGAATATCTCACTGATGCATCATTCTGGATGTAGATTGGACAATTTTTAGTTAAACATTACAAGGTTTTTAAACAATAATTATCAATTGGATATAGACTCCTGATTTGTGAATAAGGGGGTTAGGAAAGCTAAAAAGATCTGGTATTATAATCTTGTATCGAAATAATGTAGGGTGACAATCTAACTAATATTAATTAGGCTGCAACAATGATCTTGGTTATAACTAATTTTAATAGGCTGCAGCAATTACATCCTTTGATATTTTAGAGTTAAGACCATTGATTGAGAATCATCACCAACTTAGGCATATTAGCTAGGGAGAGACATATCATATGCCACGAGTGAACCACCTTATTAGGTCTTTAGTTATTGACACATGGAATAAGCAATCAAAATAATTAGTTCAAGGTTGTATAAAAAGAAGAGGATTAGTCATGATCAAGGTTGTTACAATTGTATAAAGTTTAATTTCAAGCCGAAAATAATGGTTCAACCAACTTATTATTATAATGTCAACTAGGAAAAGCTAGCAATGGGCTATATAAGCATATGGAGCTTTATTTGTAGGAATCTCAATAGAGTTACAAAATTGAAGGAAATCATCACCATTTGTGAAGTCAAATTAAGCATGGGGTTTAGGGTTTCAGCAGCAATTGTTTTATTTTTGGGCATGTTGGTGGTTGTTGCAACAGCACAATATGGAAGCTCCTATACACCAACAACAACAACAACAACAACAACAACATACCCAGAGTATGGAAGTTCCTATAATGAACCTAATCATTCTTCTCCATCAAAGAATATTGGAGCCACCACTTCTTCAACACTTATGTTAGCACTTTTTGCATTCTTCATTTCTTTCTTTGTAATTACGGAAAGGTTTTGATATGAGTCTATCAGAATTCAACACCTGAAGCTTTTTAATTTGCTTTCATTTTAATCTTTTGTTTCACTTGTGATATGTAACATCCCTGCATGTTACACCCCTCCCCCTGATTTCCCTCTCACGCTTTGGGTTTTAATAAGAACTGTATTGATCTAATCATCCAACTTTATATTATTTACTTTACTGATTCAATTAGAGTCCGGAGCCTAAATGGCACAAAATTGGATCAAAATTGCCAAAAGGGGTTGTGAAATTTTTTATAGACCAAAGGGGGTTAATCGTGCAGCCCTACACGATTTACCTCCTTCCTTTTTAACTCCGCTCTTCCGTCAACTTTAAAGAAAAAAAAAAAAAGTTAAAGGGGCAAATCGTGTGCATGTACACGATTTGCCAAAATTTCATTTTGCAAATCGTGTACATGCACACGATTTGCCCCTTTAACTTCTTTTTTTTTTCTTACTTGATTTGCCCTTCTAACTTTTTTTTTTTTTTCTACTACTCATATATCATGTGCTTCTTTTTTCCTAATGTTAACTTATTTTTTATTTTTCATTTGTTGTCACATTTGATTCAAAAATATTTTAACTCAAATAAAGTCACACAATAATTAAAAATTTATGAAATAATATGTAAAACTACAAAATACAAAATACAAAAAAAAAAGTTTAATAAACATCACACATTATCTGAATAAAACGTCACATATATAGGTGATGAGGCATATTGGCCACCTTCTACGAATATGTTGTCTTAATTGTGTGACGTTTTATTCAGATAATGTGTACTTTTTTTTGTATTTTGTATTTTGTATTTTTACATATTATTTCATAAATTTTTAATTATTGTATGACTTTATTTGAGTTAAAATATTTTTGAATCAAATGTGACAACAAATGAAAAATAAAAAATAAGTTAACATTAGGAAAAAAGAAACACATGATATATGAGTAGTAGGGAAACAAAAAAGTTAGAAGGGCAAATCAAGTAAGAAAAAAAAAAAAGTTAAAGGGGAAAATCGTGTGCATGTACACGATTTATGCTATGAACTTGTCTTATTTTTTGCTTAGTTTTATAGAGCTTTGTTTGGAACCTCTCTCCCTTTACTTTTCTTTTCTTTCTTTCTTTTGCAATTTCTTTCTTTCATTTTGCAAATCGTGTACATGCACACGATTTGCCCCTTTAACTTTTTTTTTTTTTTTCCTTACTTGATTTGCCCTTCTAATTTTTTTTTTCCTACTACTCATATATCATGTGTTTCTTTTTTCCTAATGTTAACTCATTTTTTATTTTTCATTTGTTGTCACATTTGATTCAAAAATATTTTAACTCAAATAAAGTCATACAATAATTAAAAATTTATGAAATAATATGTAAAAATACAAAATACAAAAAAAAAAGTTTAATAAACATCACACATTATCTAAATAAAACGTCACACAATTAAGACAACATATTCGTAGAAAATTACATAAGGAAATAACAACGTACAACTTAGGAAAAACATAATAACGAAAAAACAACAACAACTACTGGTTTCGCAAGGGGTAACGATTCTTGTTGTGACCCGTTTCCTTGCGCGTACTGCACTTCCTAGCCATGCGAGCAGGAGCTATATCCATTTCATTCCTCCTTCTTATTGTACTCCGCGCTGCTGAAATTCGCTCGTATTCAGTGTTTGCAATTAAACTGAATGGAGAAGGTGGCCAATATGCCTCATCACCTATATGTGTGACGTTTTATTCAGATAATGTGTGATGTTTGTTAAACTTTTTTTTTTTGGTATTTTGTATTTTGTATTTTTACATATTATTTCATAAATTTTTAATTATTGTATGACTTTATTTGAGTTAAGATATTTTTGAATCAAATGTGACAACAAATGAAAAATAAAAAATACGTTAACATTAGGAAAAAAAGAAACACATGATATATGAGTAGTAGGAAAAAAAGAAGTTAGAAGGGCAAATCAAGTAAGAAAAAAAAAAGAAGTTAAAGGGGCAAATCGTGTGCATGTACACGATTTGCAAAATGAAATATTGACAAATCGTGTACATGCACATGATTTGCCCCTTTAACTCTTTTTTTTTTTTTTTTTTTTTTTAAAAAAAGTTGACGGAAGGAACGGAGTTAAAAAGGAAGGGGGTAAATCGTGTAGGGCTGCACGATTAACCCCCTTTGGTCTATAAAAAATTTCACAACCCCTTTTGGCAATTTTGATCCAATTTTGTGCCATTTAGGCTCCGGACTCAATTCAATTACCTCTTTTTGGATACTAGGCTGTGAGTAATTGATGCGTGGTGTTGTTGAATGTCCGTTGTAATTTTTAAGCGAATAAACTTGCGTGTGGAACATTTTTCAGGCTATTTCTATCGCCTTATGGAGAACTATATTTCTTGATAGGATGCCACTAATTAGGAATTGGGAGAAGAATAGGTTGGATGACCCGATTTGAGTAGCCAATAAAAATTTAGTCACCCTTTGAAATGCAATTGAGAAATATTCCTTTTAAGGCAACTCCAGCACAATATGTTGGAGTTGGAAAATTTACCGGAGTTACAAATGCAGTTCAAACTCCATGACATCTTTTTTCGAGAAACAAGTTGACTATTTCTTTGCAAAACTATGCTCAATTTCGTATGTGACAATTCCGCCAAATCTCTTCGTTAGCTGGGGGGAGAATCCGCCCGAGTCGGATGTTTTGAGGAACATATCAAGAGAGAATTGAATTTGATTAGACAATGCGTGCATGGTTGGTAAATAAGGTTCGGGTTGTTGGCAAGGTACATAATGTATCGTCAAATACTCAATATGATTCTACAAGATCTAGTTTCATTCAAGTAACAGATTCTAGCCAACTGAAAAAACTGTTGGGGTTTTGATTTTGTACTGGCATTTCTCAATTACATTTCAAACTCCAGGAATTTTTCATGGAACTTGAACTTATAAAACATCAAAGTAATTTTTCATGGAGTTTAAAATAGGTATCATGTGTGAAATAATACCTTTGAAGGGCAAAAATTAAAGACTAGCCATTTGAAGGGCAAACCGAGCAATTTCTTCGGTCGCAAAACTTTTGTAGGATTGATGGGGTGATTTGCACAAATAGGATACTTTCGTACCACTATTAAAATTTTGATCTTTGTTGAAATAAATTTAGATTGGAGATTAAATTTGACCGCAAATCTTGGCGATCGCTAGAAGTCCAAATGAATGGACAAAGACTGGTCTTGCTACATGGTCTTAGCGGATCACCAAAACTTTTGTATAGATTGTGTCCTAATTTTGAAATAAATTGATTATTACAAGTCCTAGCGGAATACCATAGTTTATTTTTATGCAGTGAATAATAATGCTTGAAATTTGATGAAAAGATTACGTACGTTCACAACATTTTTGTCTTTAATTATGTATATTCTTGATCAATGCATTATTAATATACGCATTCTTGTTCCAAAATTTCACTGCATATAAAATAATTCATAGGTTCGATCTGTCGTATGTTGATGTTAAATAAAATGTCGCCAATCAAATATTGCATTAATTTTATGTAAAGATTATTTTTCCTTATATAAACCAATCAAAAATTACAATACTTATATAAAAAGTAGGTTGATAGGTAAACTCCTCTTCCATGATGGTGTGGGACATCAAAGGTCGTTACCTTGTGGCTAACTCAAAAGAGTTGAAGTCCGTTGCAAAGCTTTTTTATTGTCAAGTTAGAGCATGATGATTGAGCAATATCCGACCATATAACTCAAGTTCTTCTGCTATATATGCAGTAAAGTGACTTTAGCAGCGCTTGAGCAGTCCATTGTAGCATATTGCACCACTTTCTTGATTAAGAATACAAGTCTAATATAAGCAAATTAATTAACTAGTGCTTATAAGAAGTACTTATAAGAATATCTTTACTGCTAATGTATCTCTCGGGACATAGATTGGATAATCTTTAATTAAACACTAGAAGGTGTTTAAACCATAATTACCATTTGGATGTAGATTCGTGATGTGTGAATTGTGAATAACGGGGTTAGGAAAGCTAAAAAGACTGGAGAAATTTTAGCTGTACTATAACCTTGCATCGAAGTAATATAGGGCGAATTTGTAACTAATATTAATTTGGCTGCAACAATAATCTTGGTTATAACTAATATTAATAGGCTGCAACAATTTGATTGCATTTGTTTTCATTAAGATTAAGATATCTGAATCTGAATACACATTTGAATATTAAGATGTTGTCTCTAGATATGAACACTGAATGATTAAGACTGTTTGTTTTCTCAACATCTGAATGTGTATAATTTATTTATATTTATTAAACATAAGAAATATGATTCAAACGAAAAATAATTAAATATCAAATCAATAAAATATTGAAAACTCTTAATCGCAACAAAATAAAATCATAAATTGAAATTCCCTCAATGTGTCGTGGGGTTTGAATTTAATCTCTGCAATTTTTCTGCATTACTACACAATTGGGTGTAAATTATACGCAAGAAACATCTAGTAATATCATCTTGAAAACTAAGCAGGGAAGATTTGAGAAGAAACGGAGGAAGAAAGACATCCCTTTAACTTAAAGATTATATCAAGGAGGTTTCTAGATGGCCTGGAACGTTGTTACCCTTGATGATATAGGATAGACATATTTGACTCACCATTCTGATGAGTCGTGAAATTACGCGATATTCAACGCTAATTCCTTAAGCTTTTGTGACTCCTTAAGCACTTTTGTTGTTACTTTTTGTGTTTTTATGTTGTTTTGTAGGAAAAGATACGGAGAGCATAAAAGAGCAAAATGGATCAAAATAGACCAAAATGGAACAAAATAGAGCAAAACAAGCCAAGTAGCTGAAATGAGTAATCGGAAGAAACCAAGTGAAAAGAAAGTCAAAAAGAGGCCAAAATGGACATTTTTGCAAAACTGTCAAAACTGGACAGTTTTGCCAAAACGGGACAGATTTGCAAAACTGTCAAAAGTGGACAGTTTTGCAAAAACGGGCAGAATTGCAAAAACAGAAATATGGGGGCAGATTTTGACATTTCTTTGGACTTGGAAAAATTGGGGGGAGCTACAAAAGAGAGGCTAGGGCAAAACATTATCATCTTTGGTCATTTTGCAAGTTTTGGAGGCTAGGTTTCTCTACACTTTGGAGGAGAAGATTGGAAGAACTTCAATGAGATATTTCTTAATCCTTTCTTCAATTCCTTGTTTTGTGTTGTATATCTAAGTGTGTAGTATTTACTTTCTTCACTTGAATCTTGTTTATGGAAATATTCTATGATTAAAGTGTTGGATTGAAACTCTTGTTTTGCTTATGTATTGAATGATTTTTATTGCTATTGAAGTGGGTCTTTGTTGATTTAATTAATCTCGTTCTTGAATGTTTCCAAAGGGATTAGCTAACCCTAGGACTCACCCATTTACTTAGATTGAGCTTGGAAGAGGAAATCTAGGTTGGGAAAGATTGATTAACAAGAATTTGGATCATTAAATCCATCTAATAACTTGAGCTCGGAAGAGGATAGTTACTTGAGGTTAAATTGATTGTGCCTAATATCACACTCTAAGGCTTGGAAAAGCTTAGAGTGAAATTCATTGATTTGGTTGGAAAACTTTCAATGAGATTTTAGAAATCATTATCTATTAACATAAACCCGCTCTTAGTTGTGATATCGTGAAATACATTGGATCGTTACTTGAGTGTAATTTCTTTTGGATCCGAACTTGTGGCCATTGATCATTTTACTTGCTTTCTAGGTTAGTTTACATTTCCACATTAGTTATAATTTTCTCAAAAACCCAAAATATTTTCTATCGTTTGGCTTTAGCTTAGTTGGTGAAAATTTCATACTTTTCTTAATCGCCTATATATTGTTCTCTGTGGGATTCGACCCGACTCATAGTTGGGTAAATATATTGCATACGACCGTGTACACTTTCTCTTTGAGGAGTGTATTTGGACGTTATCAAAAAAAATGGCGCCGTTCTTCGGGAACAATTTGGCGTATTTGGGTTAGTTTGGGATTTAAGCTAACTTGCTTTTGTTCAAACTTTCTTTGCTTTATTTTCTCTTTAAAAAAAAAAAAAAAAAAAAAAAAAACTGTGCAATTCTGCAAAACTGTCCAGTTCTTGCTTCTGCAAAACTGTCCAGTTTTTGCAAAACTGTCCAGTTTCTGCAAAACTGTCCAGTTTTTGCTTCTGCAAAACTGTCCAGTTTTTGCTTTTGCAAAACTGTCCAGTTTTTGCCTCTGCAAAACTGTCCAGTTTTTGCAAAACTATCCAGTTTTTAGTTTTATTTTTAAATAAAAAAAAAAAAAAAAAAAACAATGGCATCATATAATGAAAGTTGGTCGGATGGTAGTTGTTCTTACTTTGATGACCCTTGTCTTTCTTTGTGGAGGACCACACTCATGGCAAAATTGTTTGAATTCTCCCGGGCGGATTGTGCGCACAATCCCAAACCTATGAGTGGAGTATTTGTGATAGGTGTGGTGGTCAAAATGGTCATTGGGATAATTGTGCTTATTTATCCTTCCCTTCCCCGAACCCCCACTATGACTATTCTAGTTTTGATTTTGATGATAGTAGGGATATGGAAGCGGAAGAAGCCTTAAATGCTCAAAATGAAAGGATAATGCTCATGTTGGAGACCATCCTTGAAAAAGTGGAAAAACGAGGACTTAGTGGTTAGGGACTCGAGGCAACCACTTGATGACTTGAGGCAAGCAATTAATTGCAATGACAAAGCTATTCACACCTTGGAGGATCAAATGAAATCATTGGTTCATACTCATCATGCTCAACAACTTGAGGGTGTTGAAAATAGGCAAGAAAGTTGCCAAAACATGAATGCCTCCAAGGGTGAATTTTTACAAGCTTTGAATGACTCTCAACTTGAAGAAGGCCTTGACAAAGTGGAAATTGTGAGCCAAGATTGGCTTATGAATCAAGCTCAACAACTTGAAGCCTATGGGGATTATCGTGAAGGCATTTCGAGGATGATGGAAGAATTTTTAAAAATCCATTTTGAGCAAAGTCAACGGATTGAAGGAACTTGAAATTGCAATCCGTGACTTGAAAGTCGAATTGAATGCAAAAGTTGAGGTATGTAATACTCAACATCAAATAGTCATGGATAGTAGTTTTAAGTTGGTTTCCAATGAAAAAGTGGTCAAGATTGATTTTCAAGAGATAATGATGAATTGCCAACCGACCAATCCAAAAATAATGCAAGATGCCAAGATTGAAGAAATGATACTAGAGTTGCATAAAAAATTTCATGAAATGGTTTTTGAAAACTCTAGTTCATTTTTGGGTGAGGATGTCAAAAATGAAGCAAATTTAAAATTTGAGCGCCTTCGACCACATTCTAACCATTTTTCAACATTGTGCTTGGTTGATGATATGGAAGTTGAACTAACCGAGCCAATGGAGAATTTTGGAAATGAAGAAGAAAGCGTTTTCATTTTGAAGTTTGCTATGCCAAGAAGACAAAATGGCATGCCTCACTTAAGGGCCAAGAAGTGCAAAATGCGACACCCGAGAGTTGGCCTCTTTGCTTTCCTACCACCGCCTCACGAGCATCACCGGAATCTTGATTCAAAGTTGGGGCGCAAATTCATATCTTCCAAATGGAAGGAAAAGTGGTAAAGGTAACCGTCGTGCCGCGACGTTAACTTAAGCGCTTGGTGGGAGGCAACCCATCGTTTTAAAATTCTTAAATCGTTTTTGAAATTTTATTTCTTAGAATAGTTTAGTTTATGGTTTTTGACTAATCTGCAAAGTTTCAAAATTTTTGGAGTTATTTTGAGCATATCGGATACCCGGACAGCCCCCAAAACCAGTAAAAGCTGCGAAATATTTTTTTCTGGTGTCATAACATGCGATTCGCATGTCATACATGCGAATCGCATGTGGCGTCGCATCTGGTGACAGAGACCAAAAAAAAAAAAAAAAAAAAAAAAAAAAAAAATTTTTTTTTTTTTCGGGTGACACCACCGCGACTCGCGAGTCGTGCCTCGCGATTCGCGGAGTTGGGTCGCAGTGGTGACAAGAGCAAAAAAAAAAAAAAAAATTTTTTTTTTTTTTTTTTTCTTTCTCTATTTTGTTTTGATTATGTGCAGCGAGAACACTGTAATGTTTATAGTTGGGGTGGCATGCGGCAACACATTATATTTTAAAACTAGCTCAAATTTCTGAAAATTTTGTTCTTTTGACATGTTGTAGATTAGTCACTTTTATTATTTTACTTTCTTTCTTAGCTTCTTATATTAGTCTTGTAAGTTTAGGTGTAGGTTCTCCTTGAGGAAAAATGTGAAAACTCTTGGCTTGTTTGGTACTAATAGAGTTAGTCTCTTGCATGTGAAATTGAAATGTGAATACCTCTCCAAGTTGTTGTGAAAGTTAAAAAGCAAGGTGCATAGGAAAGAATGATCTTTGTGACAACTTTTTGGCTCATTTGGTGACTCTTTACCTACTAGTTGTGTTGACTTTGGATTATGAGATATTGCACTAGTTGTTCTTGCTTGGGAAGTGAAATTGATCCATCTTGACTAGTTCATATGCCATGTGTGTGAGTGTTTGTTGAATAAATCTTGTGTTTACTTTTATCATCTAGAACTTGCCCGGTTAGTCTTTCAATGTTAATTTTGATCATATTGGTTGGAGAGATGACCTTGGGCTATCTTTGTGATGTTTGAAAAAGCCTCTTTAGCCTTTCTAGCCTACCATTGCATAAATAATATCACTAGTAACCCCATTTGAGCTTATAACCTTTTCTTTGATTGCCACATTACAAGCCTTTACCTTTTTGATGAAAAGTCTCTCTTTTGAACCTTTCCCTCCTTGAACATGAAATTGTAAATTTGAGGCCAAAAGCCTAAGTTGGGGGTGTTAGTGTTGCTTGAGAGTAGTGAAAGTTGGTGTTGTGGAAAAGTCAAAAGAAAGGAAGAAAATTTGAAAAATACAAAAAGGTTGTAAACTTTTTGTGCAAAAAAATGTATCTTTGTAAAAAAAAAAAAAAAAAAAAAAAAAAAAAAATTTTTTTTTTTTCCTTCTACTTTTATGTTTTGTTTTGATTATGTGCAGCGAGGACACTGCAACATTTATAGTTGGGGTGGCATGTGCTAGCACATTATATTTTGGAACTTTATAAAGGAAGTTGGAATAATTGGGAAACTAGTATGCAAAGGAAGGAGTCTTTGTTTTGAAATAAAGAGGAAAGTGAACGAAAGGTTTTGTGTAGTGCTCAAGGAGGGCGTAGTCACTTGTATCCCAAATACTTATCCTACCCTTCCCTAAGCCTACATTATGAGCTTAAAAAGTCCCTATGTGATCTCCAACCGAATGTTCTTGAGTTAGTGATGATTGAAAATAAGGGCAAGCTTATGGTGTGATATTTGTTAGCACTAGAATTTCTTTGTTGAGTGTGAGTGACTTTGCGTATTTGTCCCTTGTGTCGTTGTTGTGAATATAGTGATTTTGGGACTTTCTTTCTTGTGAGGGCATATGAATTACGATAGATTGGTAATGTTGAAAAATTTTCAAGTTGAGTCAACTGAGCAAATCTAGTGAGCTAGTGGTTTTGAGTCACTCATTGAGGCTTGAGTGTTGTTGCTTGATGGTTTTAAATAGCTATTGCATTCTTGAAATTGTATTTTAAAATGAGGGAGGTATTTGGTTGAAATTTCACATGCTTGTAGCCTAATTGTTGGTACCAACCAAAGTCATGTTTTTGTGCTTAAAGGGGTTCCTCATTGAGATTTTTGTTTTAGTTTGCTTGAGGACAAGCAAAGACTTTAAGTTGGGGGTGTTGATGAGTCGTGAAATTACGCGATATTCAACGCTAATTCCTTAAGCTTTTGTGACTCCTTAAGCACTTTTGTTGTTACTTTTTGTGTTTTTATGTTGTTTTGTAGGAAAAGATGCCCGGAGAGCATAAAAGAGCAAAATGGATCAAAATAGACCAAAATGGAACAAAATAGAGCAAAACAAGCCAAGTAGCTGAAATGAGTAATCGGAAGAAACCAAGTGAAAAGAAAGTCAAAAAGAGGCCAAAATGGACATTTTTGCAAAACTGTCAAAACTGGACAGTTTTGCCAAAACAGGACAGATTTGCAAAACTGTCAAAAGTGGACAGTTTTGCAAAAACGGGCAGAATTGCAAAAACAGAAATATGGGGGCAGATTTTGACATTTCTTTGGACTTGGAAAAATTGGGGGGAGCTACAAAAGAGAGGCTAGGGCAAAACATTATCATCTTTGGTCATTTTGCAAGTTTTGGAGGCTAGGGCAAAACATTATCATCTTTGGTCATTTTGCAAGTTTTGGAGGCTAGGTTTCTCTACACTTTGGAGGAGAAGATTGGAAGAACTTCAATGAGATATTTCTTAATCCTTTCTTCAATTCCTTGTTTTGTGTTGTATATCTAAGTGTGTAGTATTTACTTTCTTCACTTGAATCTTGTTTATGGAAATATTCTATGATTAAAGTGTTGGATTGAAACTCTTGTTTTGCTTATGTATTGAATGATTTTTATTGCTATTGAAGTGGGTCTTTGTTGATTTAATTAATCTCGTTCTTGAATGTTTCCAAAGGGATTAGCTAACCCTAGGACTCACCCATTTACTTAGATTGAGCTTGGAAGAGGAAATCTAGGTTGGGAAAGATTGATTAACAAGAATTTGGATCATTAAATCCATCTAATAACTTGAGCTCGGAAGAGGATAGTTACTTGAGGTTAAATTGATTGTGCCTAATATCACACTCTAAGGCTTGGAAAAGCTTAGAGTGAAATTCATTGATTTGGTTGGAAAACTTTCAATGAGATTTTAGAAATCATTATCTATTAACATAAACCCGCTCTTAGTTGTGATATCGTGAAATACATTGGATCGTTACTTGAGTGTAATTTCTTTTGGATCCGAACTTGTGGCCATTGATCATTTTACTTGCTTTCTAGGTTAGTTTACATTTCCACATTAGTTATAATTTTCTCAAAAACCCAAAATATTTTCTATCGTTTGGCTTTAGCTTAGTTGGTGAAAATTTCATACTTTTCTTAATCGCCTATATATTGTTCTCTGTGGGATTCGACCCCGACTCATAGTTGGGTAAATATATTGCATACGACCGTGTACACTTTCTCTTTGAGGAGTGTATTTGGACGTTATCACATTCCATTGAAGCTTTACAAAGGAAGGGGTCAGGTAAAGATTTTGAAACCTAATGTTGAAGAGATAAAGTTTCCCCGGGCTATAGCTGGAGAGAGAGAGGGTGGGCGATGGGTTGTTCACAGTAGAGGAGAGAGAGCATATCTCTTTTCGTAAATAAAATGGTAAGCGTAGAATCTGAATATTATTCAGACTCTGTAACAGATCTGACCGATTCAGACTTAATAAGATCCAATAAGAGATTTTGAAATATAAAAAACAAATGCACTTAATGATTTGAAATCTGAACCATTTAGATTCAGACCCTCATTGTAAACAAATGAGGCCTTAGAGTCTTTTGATATTTAGGGGTCGTTTGGTAGGAGGATAAGTTATCCCATGTAGATGGGATTGGGTGGGATAAGATGGGATTACTAATCTCACCTTATCCCACCTTTTATCCCATCTACATAGGATTGGATGAGATATCAAAAAGGTTATCCCACCAATCAAACATAGAATTAATTCCAATTCCATTGGATTAATAATCCAGCCCCTCCTATCCCTCCTACCAAACGACCCCTTAAGACATTAATTGATTGAACAATCTTCACCTACTTCTCTCTAATAATACACATTTATACTTTTGGAAAGGCTTATTTAAATCCACGTCCTTAGGCATATTAGTTGTGCAGGCGTATCATAAATGCCACGAGCAAACCACGTTATTAGGTCTTTATACATATACAAATATTAAGTTAGTAACACATAGAATAAGAAATCAAAATTAGTTCAACCTAAGTAAGGATAATCATTATCAAGGTTGTTACTATGTACTATAAAATTAACACCTAGCCGAAAATAACGGTTCAACCAACTTATTACTACAATAATGTCACCTACTAGAGGAAAAGCTAGCAACGTGTTATTGTATTTCTCCATATTACTTCTATATAAGCATGGAGCTTAATTTATTGGAATATATCTCAATAGAGTTCCAAAAGGAAATCATCAACCAGCTTTGTATAATTAAGTTAAGCTGCAATTAACCTAAGGAGGGCTTAATTAAGCATGGGTACTTTTAGGGTTTCATCAGTTGCAATGATGATTGTTTTCTTCGGCATTTTGGTGGCTGTTGCTACAGCACAATATGGAAGCTCCTATGATGACTCTAATTATTCTTCTCCCTCAAAGAATGTTGGCTCCAACAATTCTTCTCCAGCACTAATGTTAGCACTTCTTGCATTCATCGTTTCTTTCTTTGTTATTAGGGAAAAAATTTGATATGAGTCTATCAGAATTCAACTCATCATGAAGCTGTTTAATTTGCTTTCATCTTACTCTTTTGTTTTTCTCTTGGTTGTGTAATATCCTTGTATGTTATTATTTCTTCCCTCAGATTTCTCTATCTCAATTGCTTTGGGTTTTAAGGATTGTGTTTTAGTCAGCCAACTTTAATTGATTAGATGGTGTTAGTTGTTGCCGTGTCCTCCGTAATGTTTCAGCTAATAAACTTACGTGTGGAATTAATATTTTTCTGTCTATTTCTGTCGCCTAGAAATATTTCTTGAAAGGAGATAAGTTACTTAATTAGGGAGACTTCAAATGTGGCAACCTTCCATAACATAAAAAATGCCATCTAAAACTTAAAACAGATTAAAAGCTCAGTCAGAAAAATATAAGCAGGTATATTAAATGGTAATTCAGTAGATTGAACTTCAAATAAGACACATACTACAAATTTCTGCAGTACTAAATCGAATTGAGGATTCTTGTGTTTCTAATTAATAATAAAAATGTCATTATTTGGTTGAAAGTTGAAACGCACTTTCCCAAAAGTAGGCTCATAGAAAATAGCTAGCCAACATTATTGCTCAATCATTTTTTGCAACATATATATGTATAGTTAGAGTTAGGAGTGTACATGAACCGGGTTGGTTCGGGTTCACTCATGATACCTATTTCAAGAAAGCCGACAAATCGCACCATATATATCATGAGTGGAATAATGGTAAAAGATTATTTCACTCATGATACCTGGTGATAAATCTTTAAAATTGGTATTATGAGTGAAATATGTAAGTCAAAAGTATTATTTCACTCCCAGTACCTATCACGACCCTAATTACCGATCGTGCGGGCACCTACCTTATTATCACTAGTAGGCGAACCCTTACCCGTTAACCCATTATTCATTAACCAATTTCAACTTCTTTAATCATTTATTAACATTCAATAGATAAGTGAATGAATAAATAAATAAAACAAGTCATAATTAATAGATAATACAAGTGCGGAAGTCTAACTATTACACTCCCAAAATCTGAAAGTCATCGTACAAGGACTCTAACCAACAATGTCTAAAGAATGAAATATATCTCAAATATAATAACAAATAATGTTTGTATTGAAAGTAGACATCCGGAAAGAGAGATCTTCAGGTGGCATGGCATGGATAGAAGCTCACCCTCGGATCTGATCAAGCTAACTAGCTTCAAGCTAGAGATGTGGTTTGGATGAAATCTCTGGAACACAATCTGCACTCAAAAGGGTGCAGCAAGGTAGTATCAGTACAAACACTATGTACCGGTAAGCATCATAAGCCGACTAAGATTAGTTCACGCATATAAGTATAAAATCAACAAGATAAACAGATAGGCACTTAACACTCAAATCCAAGTCACAGAATATCCCACAACTGGAGTCACAGCCTAAGATGAAGTTTCTAAACCACAAGTCTGTCAAGTTTCAATAATTTCACCTGATGATCACAAGTCCAAGTTCCTTTTCTAGGTAGAGTCACTAATCCACAATTTAGTCAGTCAATAGTCATCATTATATCACAATAGGTATTCAACATCCATACCAAAATCAGAAACAAACGAACATATAATAATACAAAATAAAATGTAATGATGTGCAATGCAAAATATGATGATGTGCAATACAATGCCATGCACTGGCCAATCACTCGAACTGTACACACATGCTAACTGATGTCATTGCTCAGTAGTCATGACCTGCAGGGGACCCATGGTATCCATGCACCACTCGTTCCGGATACTCATCGGACTCGAGCCATAAATCCTCCGCTCCGGAAAGAACCTCGGACGCTGATCCACATCATGCACCACTCGTTTCCGGAATGAACCTCGGACCACGAGCTCACAACTAGGTCACATCCTCACCCCCGGTCAAATGTGTCTTTTCATATGTATAGTAACACTGTCACATCACTCTCAATGATAAATTCATTAAGTACCATGTATCAAATATTATCACAAGTTCAACAAGAAGATTATATTAACTTCTTCACTAATTTCACATCACAATGTATGCCTCAACTTATTCCAGTTCATTAGTATGTATGGACTAGCTATGAACAATTAGCAATATCAACGTCAAACACAAGGCGTCATGCCACAAGTCTTTCATGAATAGTTTCCGAACCATTTCCACCATGTATGAGTGTACGAATGCATAAATGAGTGTAAATGTGGTAAATCAATGCAAACTAATAAAGCAACAGTGAAGGTACAAATCACAAAAATAGTGAAGGTACAAGTCACAAAGCCACAACTCGTATCAAGACTTGGATCAGCTCAGCCATGAAATGAATCATACAGACCGTCTCAACCAACATAATAGTCTATGTCCCTCTTTACTTCCATATGTAGCAAGTACGCCTCGCAACTAAGTCTTTTATCATCAAGAAGCTCCACTTTTCTATATATTATCATCAACAGTAAAGCATACATCAAGTTTTCATCTATGTACTGTTATAAGTTTATATCACAATTCAAGCCTAAACTCATTATCCTTCCTTTCTCCAATAATATTTATATCACAATTCAAGCCTAAACTCATTATCCTTCCTTTCTCCAATAATATATGCTACAATAAGAGAGAACTGAGTACAATACGATAATTTAAACGATAAGTCTAATCACAATAACAGGGCAACAAGCCACCATCAACAACAATTAACCTAATAGAAATCCATCTCGAATCACCCCAGTATGAATACAACTACACCTCATATTTCAGTACATAATGTAATGGCGACGAGCCCACAAAATCAGAAGTCATACCAACCTAGCTAATATCCAACCAAACACCATGTCTGAAGACCTAGTCATGCTTTCTCCCGTCAATTCTACACAATACATACGTTTCGCTAATCAAAGTATAACTAAAGTAAGCCATAACCTACCTAGAATGCCATGTAACAGTCTCGAATAGCCAAGCCTTAGCCTTGCCTTCCTCTTTGGAGAACCTCAAAATGATTAAAGTCTATCAAATATGAATTTTACGTCAGAATACGAATCTAAGGGTACCCATATTGCCATAGTTTTACCCAAAACCCAAAAATGGACCCAAAATAGCCAAACCCGAGCCACAAGGGAAAAACTATAATTTTATTAAAAATTCAAATACAATATAGTCAAAATAGTACTCTACTAGTCTAAACGAGTCCAACAATACTCATATTGCTATACTTTTAGAAAAATATCCAAAATACCCCTACAATGTGAATCTGGGTTCATGAGGGTAAAATTGGAAATTTAGTGCATAATTATGTTACCCATCATCTAGTTAACCTTCAATCTTAATTTCATGGAATTTCATTCATCACAAGATATCCAAACTCATCTTTTCTATTTTTAGTCCTAGGGTTCTTAATCCATTAGTTCTTCACAAATAATGTGTAGGATGACTATGAGATGATGATAATCGACAAATAAATAATGAATACTAGGTTAGAATCTTACCCCAAAGTGCTTGTGAATAATTTTCCATTGCTCTCTCCCCAACCCTTTAACTATTGAAGGTTTCATCAATTCTTGGCTACTAATCTTTCACCCACCATTAATGGAGCTTAAGCTTGTCATGGGATTTGAAGAAGGAATGATAATGAATCATATAGGGGTTTGCACTTACCTTCAAGGAGGAACTTCACCCTAGCCTTAGGAAAATAGCCCCTTATGTTCTAGGGAAGTGTTTTTGAGTTGATGAGGGGAAAGACTTGAAAAAAAAGCACTTAAAAATGACTTTTTGCCCAGTAGCGAGTGCACTCTTCGCTATAACGGGTGCCCGCGTCGCAATAGCAGGTGCCCAAAATTTTGATTTGTTCAAAACTTCGTTTTAGCCCCCGAAACTCATCCGGAACCTCCCGAACCCAAACTATATATGCGTTTTGATTGTAAACCACGTTACGGACGCACCCGTGATCTCGGAATTCCCAAAGAGATCATTTTAACCTGGTTTTGACCAAGTCAACCCTAACACTATGAAACTACGCCTTCATTCGAGACTCAAAACATCCCCGAACGCCTTGGGACCCAAACCAATGGCTTCACTAAGTCATAGGTCGTACTAACAGGACTCGGGATAAGGGTCAACACGGTTAAATGGATCAAAACACTATAACGACTAAACAGGTCGTTACAGTACCTTTTTTGGAAACCTGAGATTATTTCCTAATATTCAAACAACCCTTGCTATGAAACTGCATGATTATTTCCTAGAGTTTGTATTTTAAGTTTTGGAATTCTTTGTGGAGTTTGAATCCTTGTTTTTCAAGTTACAACAATAAATTAAAGATTTTGTGTTTTAGTTTAGGATATATTCGTCAAATTGATGTTTCTATATTAAAAATAGCTAAAATAACTATTTTATTATGAAAACTAAAATCTAATTAGCAATTCAAAATGGGCAATTTGCACGATTGCCCTTATTCAGGGGTGGTCTTTAATTTTTTTCCCCTCAAATTGCTGGTCTTTAATTTTTGCCATTCGTCTAAAGTACCTCGAGGTTCTAGGTTAGAACCGCGGCTCAGTCAAAAAAAAAAAAAAAAAACTGCAAGACAAAGTTTAGTAGCAAAATTAGGCCTATTCGGGCAAAAGTTAAGGCCTGCCTTTTGTAGAATTCCAGCCGAGTAAAAAAAAAAATTATGCCTTGCAAATTTCGCAAGACAAACTTTTGCCTTAACGCAGAATGTGCCTTAAGGCAGACTTCTTGCGAAGTCTTGCCTTGCAAAATTTTTTTTTTTTTTGACTGACCAGGGGTTCGAATCCTCGTGAAATTTTTGGCTACTTTTTTAAGTGAAGGGAAAAAATTATAGACCAGCAATTTGAGATGCAAAAATTAAACACCAGCGCCTTTGAAGGGAAATTCGTGCAAAAAGCTTTTAACAATCCGTAGCTACATTTAATGTATTCACATTTCGTACCTAGTTTAGAACACTTCGATGTACTTGAGTGTATTTGAATACACCGTTCATTTGTATCCAACCTTATTTGATGTCACATGTATTTGAATAAATGCAACCTTAATTTTTTTGAATACATGTGTGAAAAATGATTGTATTCCAGTGCATTTAAATACACGACGGAGCAGTGTATTTATATATTGATCTATCCTTTTGTTGTGGCTATATTTGAATATATTCGAGCTCCGATCAACAAGGTCGTCACCGGACGTCGTAAGGTTGAACGTATTCGATTGTATTTGAATATATCCGGTCAGACGAATACACTCATATCTGAGGAAAAACAATCAAATACATTAAAGAATCGAATGGAAATTAATCAAATACATCTAGTTTGACAAAAAATACAATCAAATACATCTAGGTTTCCAAAAATATCTCCTTCGAAATACATAAATACTTCATTAAAAAATGCAGAATACACTCATTACACTCAAGTCAGGCGACGAGATCGTCAGAAAATATACCAAATCCAGATCTGAGATTGTCGGAAAACACACCAAATTCAGAAACCATGGTCTGAGATCGACGAAAAATACACCAAACTCAGATCTGAAATCGTCGGAAAATACACTAAATTTAGATCTGAGAAAAACCCACAGATTCCAGCATTACCGGAGGCTACGACTGATCCATTTTGGGGGAAAATGAAGATCAACTCTTTCCCCTTTACAGGTACTATTTTCATTCAGAATTTCACTGCCAATGGACAAGATCCATTTTTTCCCCATAAAACCCAACTTGATTTATCGGAAATTTTTGGATCTTGATTGTGCAGAGAGTCTATGGTTTCGTTGCCTGTTTGCTCACCGGCTTGATTTTAGTGCTCCTGGTACTAATTAGCTACAGCGGTGTAACGGAGAGAGAGGGATGAGAGAAGGCGAAGAAGAGAGAGGTGACGGAGAAGCTTGATATAGTAGAATAACTCTATGTATTTGGTACATCTACGATATGTAAATTAAAAAATCACTGTAGCTACGATATGTAAATTAAAAAATCACTGTAGAACGTACCGGCGGCTACAACTGATCCATTTTGGGGGAAAATGAAGATCAAATCTTTCTCCTTTACAGGTACTATTTTCATTCAAAATTTCACTGCCAATGGACAAGATCCATTTTTTCGCCCATAAAACCCAACTTGATTTATAGGAAATTTTTGGATCTTGATTGTGCAGAGAGTCTATGGTTTCGTTGCCTGTTTGCTCACCGACTTGATTTTAGTGCTGCTAGTACTAATTAGCTGCGGCGGTGCAGCGGAGAGAGAGGGAGAAGAGAGAGGTGAGGGAGAAGCTTGATACAGTAGAATAACTCTATGTATTTGGTACACCTACGATATGTAAATTAAAAAATCACTGTAGTTACAATATGTAAATTAGAAAATCACTGTAGAACGTACCGACGGCTACGACTGATCCATTTTGGGGGGAAAATGAAGATCAAATCTTTCCCCTTTACAGGTACTATTTTCATTCAGAATTTCACTGCCAATGGACAAGATCCATTTTTTCGCCCATAAAACCCAACTTGATTTATAGGAAATTGTTGGATCTTGATTGTGCAGAGAGTCTATGGTTTCATTGCCTGTTTGCTCACCGGCTTGATTTTGGTGCTCCTCGTACTAATTAGCTGCGGCGGTGCAACGGAGAGAGAGGGAGAAGAGAGAGGTGAGGGCGAAGCTTGGTACAGTAGAATAATTCTATGTATTTGGTACATCTACGATATGTAAATTAAAAAATCACTGTATCTACGTTATGTAAATTAAAAAATGACTGTAGCTACGATATGTAAATTAGAAAATCACTGTAGCTACGATATGTAAATTAGAAAATCACTGTAGCTACAAAATATAAGTAAATTAAATAGTAGTTATTATCAATAAATAACTCTTAGAGATAGTTATGACGAATAAATTTTCCAAAGTTGTTATTGCTCATTTCTTCCTGGAAATGTGGAAGAGCGTTTATACTTAAATTGTTAATCTTTTCTAGACTGTTAAACTGTTTAAAGAAGACATTAGTTGTTAGTTAATGGGTCTCCATGATAAATTAAACTAATCATAAAGAGCCAATTTGACTATGGCAACCAAAATGGTAGTACCCATTCTTATTCTGGCCGGTGCTTAGATATTATGATTGTTGAGGGCACGTTTTCTTATTTCTAATAATAATAATAAGTGAACAGAAAATACATAATATGAAAAGACATTAGGAAAACTAAAAGGGAATATTTGATATGAGTTGTGATAGTACATACAAGTGCTAAAGAAAATATCAAAACAGAATATAGGCAGGCATGAGACACCTACCTTGCTTTATTATGAAATAAACTAAAAATTTTACTTCAGTATACGTCTTTCGCACGATGCGCGGTTAGTTGTTAATCGTAATCATGATATGTGTGTGTGTGTTTGTTTGTTGAACAATTTCAAAATTCAACTTCTTGTAAAATGATATTATTAAACTGACTTGAGCGAATGCTAATAGTCAATACTTATGAAAAACAAACCAAAATATTAACTTAGTTCATTATCTAAGTTGATACCATAACTTTTCGCATTTATTTATTTATTTATTTTACAAATTAATTGAAATCATAATATCCTGTCAAATCCGTATTATCCTCTTGTAGGCATTTGTTTACAATAATACTTTTAGTTAATTTTTTATTTAGTGTTTTACCTATAACCCAAATAATAATTTTAAACCACTTATATTTTTGTTTTCAATATGATATTTAATTTTGAATTGTTGATATTACCTATACAAGAATTTAAATTATATTTTTTTTATTCAATATCTATTAAGATTTTAGTTAGATGACTTTACCCAAAGAGTATGTTTTTTCTAATCATAATTCAAGGACTTTCTCATATCAAATTTAAATATGCCTTATCCTTTCTATATTTATTTATACGCTATAATTTTTTATTTATATACTTTATCTTTTTCTTGTTCCATATTTATTGTGTTAGCATTTGTGAGTACTTAATCATGCGATTGTTTATTAGTTTTCTACTTATGTCCTTGCTTATCACTCCTCTTCTAATATAATATAATAAATATTTAGTACTCCTTAAATCTAAATTAATTTTAAAGACTCAAAAATTGCTTCACTATGTAAATTTATAAAAGAAATATTATTTTGACCGCTACAAATAATTAAATCAATCCAAACTTGAGAATTGAGATAGACCTAAGAATATTGGTGGTACCTCAACGTAATAATTTAACAATCTCTTTGCAGGACGTTACTTGATTGCTTGAATTTTTTGTAACTTATAGACGAGAGATTTGATTTTTTTATTATTATTATTATTGTTATTATTATTATTATTATTATTATTATTTTATAAATTATACCGGTATTTTAAAATACTATATTAAAATCATATACCACATGAAATAAAATTTTCCTTCTAACTTCTCAATGATAAGCTTGAGATGGCCCATGAATTTACAAAATAGTTGATATATTATTTCTCATTTTAGCCTCGTAATGCATTCTTATGCTCAAATCAAAATTAGAACTTTTTCTTAGGACCTTTGGTAAGCTTGAACTATTACATAAAGAATCTCTGTATAATTTAGCCCAAAACGGTAAGCATTTACTCCCTCCATTCATTTTTCGGAGTAAGATCAGAAGTGCTCATCGTGCTAAATAGGTCGTGTCATAAGGTTTGGAGTCATATGTTAGTCATACATCAAGGTTGGAAGTGGGAAGTATAGCGGGTTGTAATTAAGAAGTCAACAAAGGTTCGTCGAAAGTTAAATTTCGAAATGCATTAGAATATGGCCAGTTTCCTCGGAGCTTTACTCCCAGTATGGTTAGAGTTACGGAGTGATCCACCTATCAAATTAAAGGATGTTAATAATACGTTTGAGTATTAATTACTTTATTTTATTTTTGAACTAAATTCAACATATAGATATCTATAAAGTATCTCTATCACCCTCTTTGTACATTTTATTTTCTTTTATGATACTTTAATTGGTTTTTCCTTCTTATTATGTTATGTTACTAAAACTAAACAATATCAGATTTAAAATTTTTATTTGAGTTCGTATAAATACAAAAAAAGGTATATCTTGCAAGTATCTCTATCACCCTCTTTGTACATTTTATTTTCTTTTATGATACTTTAATTGGTTTTTCCTTCTTATTATGTTAGTAAAACTAAAAAATATCTTATTTAATTTTTTTATTTCAGTTCGTATAAAGTAAAAAAAAAGGGTACTTTTATTATCTTGTTTAAAATCTAGCAATAATTATAATTATTATTTTGTATTATATTGCAATAAACAACTAAGTTTTTTGTCGCTTTTAATTTCATTCTGAATTATGATATTAAATTATCATATATGAAAAAAAATTATGTTTTAAAAAGTTTATTCTGTTTCTAGAACTATTTCATTTTTTTCTTTTACTCAATTATAAGATAATAGTCATGTGGTATCCTCCACATTATAACTCTCTCTTATTATAATTTAAAAATTATGATCATAAATTCAAATAAGTGTTCTCATTTGATATCTTTTTCTCCTTTTGTTCCTTAGTTATCCTTATTGCGTTATAACTCTTTTACACTCCGATATGTCTTTTTATTAGCTCGCAAATTGATTTATGGCTTGTTTAGCCAAGCCTTTGACTATTTTTTTAATACTAACAAAAACGTACAAAATGATAAAACTCCAAAGTACCTTTTCAAATAAAATAACTTTATGTTTGTAGGGTGAAGTTGCAAATTTTAACTTTTCTTCAATAGTAGAAAAATATATTAATTTAGCTGCTACATAAAAACACTTTTTTCTTGTAATGAAACACCTCTAATATTTTTTTAAATTGTAATTTTTTATCAAGTGAATAAAAGTAAAGTTACTTTCTATAATGTAATTTTGACGGAGAATGATGAAGTAACTTTAAATATTGTATTTACGAGAGATTCTTGAGCTTTATGGGATTAAAAATAATTATATCATAAAAAATAGTGCAACAAAAATGACTTGTAGATGAAAATAAATTTGAACCCTCAAAAAGATTTATATGTGTATGATACATTGTTCGTTGAGGAAAAACCATCGTTAAAAAAATATCAATCATATGTGCAAAGCTCGTTTGGCGATATACTTGCTCATTTGCCTTTTAGAACACATATGCTTAAATTGTATCCAATTTACCTTCGTTTTCTTTTTATTTATTAGATTAGACTGCATATACATATACAATGAATACAATTTTTTTGAAAATGGTAATCTCTCTCTCTCGCTCTAGAGAGATCGAGAGAGAGAGAGACAGAGACAGAGAGAGAGAGAGAGAGAGAGAGAGAAGAGGAAAAGACATACATGCAATTATAACAGCCATATAAAATAAAATCAAACTAGATAACATAATACAAATAAAATTTTATTTGCACAGCGTTACTGATATAGTGAAAAAAGGACTCTTGTATATTCATAATATTTTCACACTCATTCCTTGCTTGATTGGTTTGGCGAAACTTCCTCATATATTTCGGTTCTCCATCGTACTTGTTCATTTTTCAGATATTCATTTCATATTTGTGAGATATTTGTATACATCGGATCTATTGGAACTTCAAATTCCTTAGTTACACTTGTCAAAAAAGATGAATGTAATGTTAATTGTAAACAACTATAATCGTAAACAACTAAGAAATAATAACAATAATAAAGTTAAATTAAGCATGAAAATATACCTTGAATATTAATCGGAGAAATTTGATGTGCATAACCTATAATCCTTTTACCCATTATAGAAATCCTGTACGACGGAAAAAACATAACTGGAAGTATTCTTACTGTTTAATTTACAGCGAGCTTGGATTTTTGAATAAAAAGAATATAAGAGGCATAAATAGACCTTATTAGACTAAACAATGGGAATTAAAACATCTTCCCGCTATCCGACATAGTGTATATGTGAATAGAATAATATTATGACATGTAGAGAAAGAAATAATCAACACCCTTGTGAATAAAATGTTCACAGAAAATTCTCTTGAGATAAACAAAAGTTAAATTTGAAAATAATTTAGCAATGGAAGAGAATAAGAGAGCTTACATAGATTTATGTGTCATTAAAGGGGTTTATATAGTAAGAGGTTAAGAGCTCAAACTTCATGCCAACTTAATTGCATTTAAATTCAAATTCGAATACTTATCAATCAGTTAAACAATATCTACTTGACAAATTAGGATTCTAAAATATTGTTATCATATAATTATATATTTGAGTTTGAAAAATTTAAATTGGTTATCCTTATCTTATAATTACATATTATGTTAACTTTTTTTTTTCTTCGAATTAGAGATAGGATAAGTACCCCTTTTTTTTTTTTTTTTTTTTGCTGAATGGGATAAGTACTTCATGAGTGATGGAATTGTAGTCACTATCAACTATCAAGTTTGATAGCAATTTAAGTGGACTTGAACTTTTGAATAATTTTATTCTTGAATTAAACATTTCTTAGACAATAAATCTCATATTGCGTATATTTTGTTACACTTTGAATCTTAACTTTTTTTTTTGCCTAATTGATTGAATTTTTAGTTAGTTAAGAAAATCAAATCTATTAAATTTGAATATATTTTATAGATAAACATTCTTTTAAAATATACAAAATACAGAAATACACATATATATCTGAAAGAAATTGATAAGAGTACTAAATTATTTGTTAGCTTGCAATTCCATTGGTTAACAACTTAATATTCATTATCATTAACCGAATGAGTTTTTAAATGTGCATAGTTCGAATAATTTCTTCTTAATGTGTTTTTTTAATGTCTCTTGTTATGATAGATAATTTTAAATAGCTAGCAACTAAATATATACTGTTAGAATTAAACATCTACTACACTTGAAATGACCATATATATATATATATATATATATATATATATATATATATATATATATATATATATATTCATAAAAATATAAGCATTTGATTATTCCTGATAGATTTTCTTGCGCATAAGATTGTTCCTAATAGTTTAATTGCAAGCATTGAAGTGACATTTGCTGCCTATTGTTTTCATAAAGCTTGATTTATTAGAAATATATAAAGTAAATTGAACTATATAAAAAATTCTGGAATTGTGCGTAGGGTTCATGCCAAAATGTACAATTAGGATGTGACTACACAAACTCAAAATTCTGGAATAGTGCGTAGGGTTCATGCCAAAAACTTGACAAAATTTGAGAAGACCAAAAATACACCAAGTCCTGCAACCGTAAATGTGGTGGCAAAGTTATTCCTCTAATCAGTCCAAAGACTTTCCAAGCAACATGAAAGAAGTGGAACCTTGACTTTTTTTTTCCAAGCAACATGAAAGAAGTGGAACCTTGACTTTTCTTAGCCCCAAAGACTTGACAAAATTTGAGAAGGCCAAAAATACACTAAGTCCTGCAACCATAAATGTGGTGGAAAAGTTATTCCTCTAATCAGTCCAAAGACTTTCCAAGCTTTCCTTGTACTAAACGTATGTACACTAGATAGCTACATTGAGAATTTATACGTGATTAGCATAGTTTATTTTATATATATAAAATTAAAAATGCCCCAAAAGGGGGAGATAAACGTAAAACTTAGATATATAACCACATGATAAGAAAATATTCAGGAGTGAGGAAGTACCAAGTGGGATTGTTTAAAAATTTGATATATACTACAGCTTTTCAAGTCATCAAGCACTTTACAGAAACAGTTTTCAAGTCATCAAGCACTTTACAGAAATATATATATATATATATATATTATCTTTCAATTCAAAAACTACTTTATCTTTAAAAAAAATGTTATTTCAGTTCAAATTAAAAAAATAGATAAATATAAATATTGATAATATTTGTTTTTAAATATTTAGCTTTAGATTCAAATTTGAATCTTTGTACTTCAATTATCAATTCAAAACTTGTATTACAATTCTTATTAACTTTGTCTTAAAATTGCCAAGTTGCTTATTATTAGCTTGCCACTTGGCTTAACCATATTGCTTGCACCTCTCCTATTTTATATATAATAATAATAATATGTAGATATAAATTGTTGTTACACGTCTTTAATTAATTATTTTAGCGAGTCTTTCTTTTCTTTTATCTTATTTTACGGTGTCTAGTTAATTTCTCGGCTTTAAACAAATTAAAGTGATATATTGTTAAGGCGTGAACAAAAGTCTCATATTAACAAGAGAAATGAAAAAGAAAAAGTTATATGTAAGATGTATGTATACTTTTAATGGTGTGAGCTCTTCTGAAAAAATCATACAAGTTTGATACAAATTGGTGAACTGGCACATCGCGGAGATTACTGGCGATACAATCACACAAGAAGCAAATAGAAATGAAGAAATAATATATTATTTCACAGATTTAATTTAAACTCACTTAATTTATTTTTCCCTAATATATTCGCTTGTAAAATTGATAAACCGACATCAAGTTGCGATTGCCATATCTTCATTATCTGATCTATATGCTTTCTTCTTTATTGTCCTCACGTTCTTAAGACGCAGAGGCATATAATTTGGACTTGGTCTAATTCTTCCAACTCAATAAGTTGTACTTTTTATTGAGCACTTATTGGTTGTACATGTATTAATTAAAAACCAACTAACCAGAAAATTTTGAATTGATCTCCACCATCCAGCTGCTTGCTTTATCGTCACATAAAAAAAAGATATAAATAAAAAAGAAAAATGAAAAGTCAATGGAAAAATGATAACACGAACAAGTCAATTATGAAAGCTAACATCTTGAAAAAAAGTTTGTATATAAATGTAGATCAATTTGGAAAGAATTCCAACACAATCCACTTTAATCCTGCAAAAACATTCTTATTCTCAACAAAACAAGTTGAAGGCACATTTGAATCTTGAAAACAAATCAATGGCTTTCAAAGTTTCGACTGCTGCTTTCAACTTCATTGCTTGTGTTATATTCATGGTGTCTCTTGTGGTAGCTCATGAGGGCCATCACCACGACGACCAACCCCCTGCACCGGCTCCATCGGACAAATCCAGTGCCATAATCACTTCATTCCCTTCAATGGTTGCTGGATTTTTTGGTTTGGTTGTTTCTTTCCTTATTATTAAGGAAAGGATTTGAAGAGAACTAAGAATTACCTAAGATCCATCCTATGTTTTGATTTATCATGTTATGTTTGAGAAGCCTTGTATTTTTCTTTCCATTTTGATTTTGCGTTTTAATTGTTCTATCATGTCAAGTTATTTGTACTCTGATCCTTGCTTATGGTGGTGAAACTTATGAAATTGCGTTAAATAATATGTGTCGAGTCATTTTTTTCTACTGTTATTTTCAAAAGGGGAACTTTCATAAATACAAGATATATTCTATAATCTACAACTAATTTAGATATTACAAATTGTGCAACTTAAAGCTAAAAACAAGGAGATTATTGCTATAAATAAAACTCTAAAAATAAGGAGATTCATAAAACTCTAAAAATAAGGAGATTCCCTATATTAGGGATTGGGCTCCTCTCCATTTCTCTTCTCTCCATTTTCCGCAAGTTCTAGCTTGGATTGAGGACACATGGCATAGGTTATAATTAATGTCTAAGATTTAATTGACTAAAGAATAACCCTAACCATGGTTTAGATAATTAATATTTCATATATTTGCTTCCAAAAATTTCAGTAATCCCACAATCATAGCAACATATTATCTTATCCATAAATATATTAATAATTTTTCTCACTTCCTATCTTTTTTAGCATAACAGTATTTATCTTCCAATATTTTTTTTTTTTTGAATTGATAACTTATACCGTAGTATCTATCTTCCAGTCATAAATAAAATGCATAAAACAAGGAAAATAATGAAAAAGTTAATAGACAATTCATCAACTTGCCCGTTAGACTGCATATTGTAATACTAATATCCGAAAGAAAAGAAGAGTTTTGCAGATAGAAATGTGGTGTTCAAATGGAGGACTTTTTTCGTAAACTGGCATGACCAACGAAGATTTATTGTTGGTTTTTCTAAAGAAAAGAGCTACATAAATAATTCAATATATAGAGATAAAAGATTAACTCAAAATCGGGTAAACTAATAAGGAGGAGATAGATACTGGGTAGGAAACAATCTTTAGGAAGAGAGAGAAGACTTTAGTATATTTAAGGACAATTTATTAATTATTTGAACTATGGTTAAGGTCCTTCTTTAGTAGATTAAATCTTAACCATTAATTATAACCCATGCCACGCGTCTTTAATCTAAGTTAGAACTTAGGGAAAATGGCGATAACATTATTAAATGCATATAAAAACACAATAAATGCTTACCTAAGAAAGCTACAGCACAATCAACTAGCAAGCTAATTCATGAATTTTAACCCAAAAAAATAATGTTAATTCATGAACAAGTATATTATTGTAGTATCTATTATATATATATTATTCTATCTATTTATCGTATATTGTTACAATATACGAGTATGTTATTATAGAGTACAATTGGTTGGCACGTAGAGTAATATATTCATATATTAGGTATATAATATACATACATACTTAGATATACTAATTTCTACTGGATATATTTTGTTATCATATTTTCAGTTAAATTTGAGCTAACATGATATTTGGCTTGCTTATGTGGTTTTCCAACCATAGTTATTTTATAAGAGAATATCTATAAATTGAATGACTTTCTAAGGATAAAAAATACTTTGGTGACTTTTGTAGGAAAAAACTATAAGTTTGATGACCATTTGAAGAGTTAACTGGAAGAAAATCTCACTCATGCTGCCTTTGTACATTAATGCACGAGCTACCCTCACTAGTAGTTGTATGAGTGACTTATTTTTGTGCACCTAGGTTCTATTTAATTTTGTGTTTTATTTCAGTTAAAAACGGCACGTGCTGCATTTTCTGTAAGCATGATACGTGAATACCGTTTAACTAATAACCCTTTTTCCAATTTGAATATCTTTTTAATGTTGCTTTGAACTGCCCAAGTTATTTTCGATTTTAATAAACTAGTGTGACTTGTAACATATTATTAACTTTTGACTCAAACTATTTCTATCTCTTTTTTTAAGCTGTTAATATAATTGGAAACAAATAATACGTGAAAATTTCTTTAAGGTCAATACTGCAAAGGTAATACCAATCGTTATAGAGTGTTCATATTTTCCTGTAAATACTCATTTTGAACCTATTTAAATGAATTAAATAGCAAATCTTCCCTGCATAGCTTTATATACACACAAGTTTGTTTTGAACGCTTCAATTCCTTCCAAATGGAATACAATTAAAGAGTCATTACACAGAACTTGAATAGCACTATTTTTCCTTCTTTTTATTTAGCCCAAAAAGGTTACTAATGCACAAATCTATTAGAATGTGCCCTCTTTCACACATGCTTTATTAGTTTGATGATCCTCATTTTGGACTATAAATAAGTAATCAAGTTCATCAGTCACACGAATTACCAAGATTTAGAGAAAATTGACTTACCAAGATCAAGAGAAAATGTGAGATGCAAATCGACTTTCTTGTTACTTTTTAATATATTGTCAATGCACATAACCTAAACTCATAATTTCATATAGTAGTGTTGGATAATAACCTACAAAAGATGGTAAGTGACCTATTACTGAGAAATTGCATTAAAAATAGCTCAAGCAGGGGAGATCACTGATAGGCCTTCCCTATTGCAAGTCCTCCCCTTTTCACGACCTCAATTATGGCTTACAAAATTTGATCTTACAATTTTTCACATATATCCTTGCATTACTTTAACTGTTAAAGTAATGTAGAAAATTTAATTACAATATGCTAAATTTGAAGATGGTCTATATGATGGCATATATTCTGTGTTACAGTCATAAAAAAATTACACCCACATCACATTTTTATTAACTTTTTAAAGTCTAGCTCACAACAATGTTCACAATAGCTGTGGCAAAATGCAGTGCTTCTTTATGGGCAAGATAAATCCAACATTAGGTTTTATTTAGCGACAGAATAAATAGAGCTTATAGAGTCATAAGTGAACTACTACATCTCCCAAATTGGAACTTTATTCATATTGTAAAGCCAAATTCATTGCAACATTCAGGGAATAAGCTAAATATATGTTCCATATTTGTAAAAATAAGTTTCTCCTACAATTTCTAATAATCATAAATAACTGACAGACAACCCTGCTCAGTTTGATGTTTGGTAAACATTTATTCCATGGCAATAATTGGCACATCCCTCTTCCCGTCTTCTAATGAGTCCCATGTTTAGGTGTAAGTTTATGACTCAATTTTGGTGCATCCTTCGGAGCCAAACGTGACTTAGTGATTATCTTGCTTGTTGGACTGAGAAGGCTATTTGGTTTTGTAACAGTAGATTTAGGTGCCAATTGTGTGTTAGGAGAAAACTTTCTTGTTGATTTGGGTGCAAGTTTGGGATTCACCTTTTGTTTATAAGTGATTGGAGCTATCTGTGGAGAAACAACATGAGATCCAACTTTAGGTCTTACTAGGAAAAACTTAGACCCATGCTTTTTAGTAGGCTTTGGTGATGGTTTTGGAGAAAGACTTTGTTTACTTATTGGGATTTGAGGAGCCAAATGTGTTGGATAATATTTTCGTGGTGTAGGCCTAGGAGCAAGTTTAGATTGGATGGAGATGGTTTTGTAACCTTAGTGGTTGAATGAGGAATTGGCTTTGAAGAAAACACATGAGAATGAGGAGCCAAGATTGAGTTAGATGTGTGCCTTGATTGTGGAGAAATATCTTGTTTAATTGAGCTTTTAGGAGCCAAATGTGATGGAAGAGGTTTATTTGGTGAAGGTCTAGGAGAAACTTTAGGTTTAGAAAGAGGATATACTATATCTATCTTAGGGATTGAATGTGCGGAATGTGGATTTTCTAAGGCACTCTTAGGAGCTAATTGAGAAATATGTTGTGATTTTGGGATCTCATGTTTTGGGCTTGGTGTAGGAGATAAGGAGAATGCAATTTCCAGTGAAATTGCAAATGCGGAGAGAAACAAAGCTGCAAAGACGGAAAGATTGTAAAACTTTACCATTTTGCTTTACTAAAATGTTTCTTGTAATGGCTATATTGGAATGTTATGACTTATGTGTCATATTTATAGGTGGACTAATACATGAAGTGACTTTCGATTATGTCTAGATTAAACTCCCTTGAAATTGAATGAAGTAATTAATTAACTTTACTGTTCAATAAACAATGTACAATCATAAATGTTTGAAGGCTTTATTGATGAAATGAGTCGCAACGGACACCAATGCTTTGCGGGTGGGGGTGGGGACGTTTAATCGTTCCATTTTATGTATCTTACATGTCTTCTGCATATCATTCAATTTTATGTAAAACGAAAAAAGCACATGAAGAAAAAACTTACCCCGCGACAGAGGTAGCAACATAGAAAATAAGGCAAATAAGTTGATACAACAAGTTAAATTGCATTTAGCATTTACATTCAATTTAGAGCACTAGAAATAATAAAACGAAAAAAGAATGTTTGAAAAGAAAATCTCACCCATGTTGTGTTTGTGCATTACTGCACGGGCTACCCTTATTGTAGTAGTTTTACACGTGACTTATATTTGTGCATCTGGGCTCTATTTATTTGTGTTTTATTTCAGTTAATAAAGGTATGTCATTTTCTATAAGTGTGATATATGAATACCGTTTAACTAATAACCTTTTTTCAATTTGAATGTTGCTGTATTGGTACTGTGAACTGCCCAAGCTATTTCCCATTTAATAATAAACTAGTGTGACTGATAACATACTTTTGAGTCAAACTATTTCATCTCTTTTTTCAATCGGTCAATATAATTGAGAATATGTAATTGGTGAGAATTTCTTTAAAGTCAATGCTGCAAATTAATTACTCATTATTCAACTTATTTAAATGAATTAAACAGCAAATCTTCCCTGCATAACTTTATATAGAGTTAATTCTCTAGATGATCATTCAAGTAATGGAGGATATTTTTAGCCCTTTTCTCAAAGTAGAGGGGCATTTTTGACCCTTTTCCCTTTAACTTACTATCTTCGTTACCTTGATAATTTCACGATTTTTAAACTCTTACAAAGTCGTTGTTGCATGATAATGGATTTTCAACAGCACTCAATTGAATATACAATATTGTCCGGCAGTAGCTTACCCCTAGACAGATGAATTAAGCAATGGCTAAATAACCCCGTAGTATAATATATTTGATTGGGACAAAAAGCTAGACTTGAAAAATGGCTTAATAAAAAGTATGGTTGATTTCTTTGCTGCTTTTTAACCGGGTCATATTTGGTTAGGTATAAAATTTGAATTTGATTGACTGAATTTGATGAGTTAAATAGGTATATTATTAAAAAAAAAAAAAATAAGGGGGGCTTAAATTGTTATTTTGAACGCTTCAATTCCTTCCGTATGGAATACACTTAAAGAGTCATTACACTACTACCACACTTTTCTATTAGAACATTTCACAGAACTTGAATAACACTATTTTTCCTTCTTTTTATTTAACTAAAAAAAGTTACTGATGCACAAAGCTATTAAAATGCAGAGGCAGGCCTACAGTAGCTGGTGTGGTTCTCGAGAACCCACACCCGCTACCGTAGGTTCTATTTTTATGTTGTAAAGTATAGAGGAGTATAAGTATTTTCGTGTGGAACCCATAACTAAAACGCTGGATGGTTCCATGGCAAAGGACGGACAACCAAAGAGGATTTCGCCTAGGTGGTTGTGGGATCGATTCCCGCTAGGCAAAAAAAATCAATTTGCTTTCTTTGGCTTCTAAAAAGCAACAGCCATCAAACAAAGCCATCAAACAAAAAACACAGACCCAACAAATTAAAACAGTAACCCACGTTTTATTCTTCTTTTATTTTAAAAAAAAAAAAATTAATTACAAAGTCAACTAAAAAGAATCAGCCAATAAATTATTACTTTACCCAAATCCCAATATCTCAAATTAAATTTGAAACCAAAACAAATGAGAAATATGAAAAGCTAGGGTTAAAAAATAGCTTCTCTTCTATTATTCTACAGAGTATAAAAAAAACCCTGAATCCTCATTTCTCATTTTGTTTCTCTCCCAAAGCTCAAGAGTCAAGGCTTAACCTCATTCTCATCTCCAATTCTCCAGAGTCCATACTATTCTCCTCCTGCATCATCTACATCAGGAGTAAGTTTATTTTTTCTTTGTCTATTTAAAGTATTTCTTCTTTTATTATTGTTGTGTAGATTGTGACATTCTATGATTGTGATTGTTGTGTAGATTGTGACATTGTGATCAATATTGCGATTACTTTCTATTTCACATATCATAGTAAATATTGTGCATATTGTGACATTCTGTGATAAGGTTGCAAAGCTCATATTTGGTCCTAGAATGTGATTTGTTTTTATTTTTTTTATTTTTTATTTTTATATTTAAATAGGTTGAAATTGTCAAGTGAGAGATATGATCACAAAAATTTTCAAGCCTCAAACCACTTCAGATTCTCCTCCGCTAAGCTAGAGTCAATGTCCAGTTATTCACAACGTCGATGAAGCCAATCCTTCTCGACCATCAGGTAAAGACAAGATGTTGGATTTGGGTCCTCTTGAATCCGATCCTGCTAAAAGAAAACAAATTGCATCTTATTCTCCTAATCGACGTGATAGAGTGAGGAGATATTACATTAACAAGGGGCCATGCAAAACCTAGTGATTGTTTTGTTTTTCCAATAACATATTTTGGTGGAAAACCACGTTCTTGTCATTCTGATTGGTTTGACACTTCATATTCTGGATGCTTAGAATATAACAATGAAAAAAAATGCAGCTTTTTGCTTATGTTATTACTTGTTTAGAAATGAGACGAGAGGACATGGAAAACAAATAGGCGATCCTTTCACAGTGGATGGTTTCAGAAGTTGGAATAAGGGTTTAGAAAGACTTAATAAACATGTGGGTGAAGTGAAAAGTGTTCATTATCGGTGTTTCAAGATGATAGATTTAGATAATCAAGCACAATCTATTCTAACTTGTTTTGACCAGGAAAATGAGGAAAGTAAAGGAAAATATCGGGTTCGCTTGAATGCTTCGATTGATGTTGCAAGGTTTCTTTTAAAAGAAGGAATGCCCTTTCGAGGCCATGATGAGAGTGAAACTTCTGCAAAAAGAGGAAACTTTTTAGATCTCTTAAAGTGGTATACGGATAAGACTGGAGATGTGAAACAAGTTGTGTTAGAAAATGCTCCACAAAATGACATCATGATTTGTCCAAGTATCCAAAAAGACATTGTGAGTTCTTGTGCAAAAGAAACAGTGAAAGCAATTGTTGAAGACTTAAATGGGGATTACTTTGGTATATTACTTGATGAGTCTAAAGATGTTTCTCATAAAGAACAATGGCTCTTAGTCTGCACTAATTGAGCGATTCCTTAGTGTTGTTCATGTTAAAAATACATCTGCACGATCATTGAAAGACGCGATATATTCTTTACTTTTAGAACATTATTTGAGTTAATCTCAAATTCGGAGACAAGGTTATGATGGAGCTAGTAACATGCAGGGAGAAATCAATGGTCTTAAAACTTTGATTATGAAATATTCTCCGTCGGCATATTGCACATATTGCTTTGCTCATCAATTGCAATTGACTCTTGTAGCTATTGCAAAGAAGCATCATGATGTAGATCAATTTTTTGATATTCTTGCTAATGTTTTGAATGTTTTTTTAAGCGTAGGGAGATGCTTAGAGACGATCAAGCAGAAAAATTAAAGAAACTACTAGTGCTCGGTGAAGTTCATACAGGAAGTGGATTGAATCAAGAACTTGGACTCCAAAGGGCAGGGGATACACGTTGGAGTTCTCATTTTAAGACAAAGGCGTAACTTTATTAGTTTATTCTCCTCAATTATTCATGTACTGGAGTTCTTGCTAAGGAGGGTTCAAATTATCAAGAGAGATCATCGGCAAAATGTTTAGTAGATGACATAAGATCTTATGACTTTGTGTATACATTGCATTTGATGTTGAAAGTGTTGGCAATTACACATGATTTGAATATGGCCTTTCAAAGAAAAGATTAAGATATCGCAAGTGCGATGAACCTTGTTGGTTTCACAAAGAGACAATTGCAATCTATGAGAGAGTCTAAATGGAATTCTTTGGTAACAGATGTCTCTTCATTTTGTGTCAAGCATGATATTGTGATCCCTGTAATGGATAAGAACTATGCTCTTTGAAAATCAAAGCACAAAAGCTCAAGTGTTAAATATTCTCACCATTTGTGTGTAGAAGTTTTGATACTGTTATTGATTTGCAACTTGCAAAGCTTAACAATCGTTTTGATGAAGTTAATGCTGATCTACTTCTTGGTATGGCTACTTTGAGTCCAGATAATTCTTTTGCAAATTATGATAAAGAGAGGATTATGAAACTTGCTACACATTATCGTGTTTTCATGCTTGAGGATCTTAGTTTTGAGCTTGACAACTATATTGATTATGTGTGAGAAGTGAACAATGCTTTCTCTAACTTGAAAAGACTTGGAGATCTTTCAGAGACATTAGTTAAAACAAATTTTCACAAGACTTGGAGACTTATTTATTTGCTTGTGAAGTTGAGCTTAATATTACTGTCTCTACTGCAACGGTGGAAAGAGCTTTTTCTTCGACGAAGTGTATTAAAAATGACTTCCGTAGCAGAATTGGTGATGAATTTTTGAATGATTGTTTAGTTTGTTATATAGACAATGAGGTATTTGAAAGTGTACCTAATGAAGCAATCATTGATCATTTTCAAAAGATGGTTGTACGTCGAGTAAAATTGTAATGATAATGTGATTTGCTACTTTTTATTTATATAAAGGATTTCAATTTTTCAAAGATGTCCGAAAGCTATAATAGATGTTAGCTTTGTATTGTTTTGTAATGTCAATTGTTCAGTGTTAGTATAAGGGACTTCTTGTTCTTGCGATTGTTGGATCTAGTTCTAGTTAGTTGATTCTGATTTGCAATTTTCATTATTTTTTCAATTTTGAGTTTTACTAACCATATTTCACGATTACTGAAGTTTATTACTTTCAAAGTAGTAGTTTTGTGAAAGTAGTAATTTTGTTAGTTTGGAGTGAGAGACATGGCATTTTTGGCAACCCTTGCTGCAGTACAGTTCAGTACCAACATCAAAGGCCTAGCTGAAATCTCCATTGCTGGAACTAAGCTTCATCTTAAAAATATGGTGACAAGAGTGTATACTTTGATTTAGAGGAATTGGGCAACACCACTGGCCAGTGGGACTTGTATGGATCAGAGTAAGTAAATTAGTTGTTACCTTCTTCAAGATACCCTTAAATATTGACAAGAAGAAGTTATTTTATTAAGCTGCTTAATCAGCGAATTGGACTTGGTTACTTCTCTCGTTTCTTTTTCCGGAATGCTGTGATTTACTTGTGGGACTACAATAGGTATGTTGTAAATTTTTTTTTGGGAACCCACAACCTTAAAATTCTGGATCCGCCTCTGTTAAAATGTGCACTCTTTTGCACAGGCTTTATTAGTTTAATAATCCTCATCTTGAACTATAAATAAGTAATCAAGTTCAACAGTAACACCAAATCACCAAGAGAAAATGTGAGATGCAAATAGACTTTCTTGTTTTAATATGTTGTCAGTGTTTATAACTTAAACTCAAAATTTCATATAGATGTGACACATAATAATATATAAAAGACGGTAATTGACCTACTACAGAGAGATTACATTAGAAATAGCTTAAACAGAGGAATTAAATAGGGAGATCATTGATAGGCCTTCCCAATTGCAAGCCCTATCCTTTTCAAGACCTTAATTATAGACTTATAAAGTTTGATCTTACAGTTTCTCACATATATGCTTGCATTACTTTAACTGTCAGGACTCGTTTGATACAGGGATAAGGATAAATAATCCTGGAATTATATTTGAGATGAATTTATCCCACGTTTGGTTGGGATAAAATGGTGGTATAACTAATTCCGGGATTAGTTATCCTGGGATTGTAGTATTATTTTACCCTTGTGCGAGATTACTTATCCCGGAATTGTAGTGTTATTTTATCCCTGTAAGAGGGTGGAATAAATAATCCCAGGATAAGTTATCTTGGGATAACTTGTTTCCAACCAAACAACCCTTGATGTAATAAAGAATTTAATTACAATATGCTAAATTTGAAGATGGTCTATGATGACACATTTCTGTATTACAAGTAAAAAAAAAATTGCATACACATCACATTTTTATTAACTTTTTGAACGCCTAGCTCACAACAACGTTCACATAATAGCTCTGTGTCACGACCCAATTTACAAGCCGTGAAGGCACTAACTCCCTCGAGTCAGTAAGTCATCCAGAACCCCATTTAAAGGTGTAAATAAGTATTAAGCGCGGAAATAAGCATACGAATTTAAGCCTTTATAATCATGAAAAAGTGAATAAGTAATATAACTCCTAAAACCTGGTGTCACTAGTACAAGAATTTCTAAGTTTCGATACAAGTCTAAAGTAATACAAAATACATTGTCCGAATACAAAAGACAAAAAGACAAAAAATGGAAGAGAATTCGGTGCTACAGATCTGGTAGCTTCTCCTGACTCTCCAAAACAGTCTCTGCCTCAGCCGATTGAGCCTCCTCAAAGGCCATCAGCACAGATATCAAATCTGCACACAAAAGGGTGCAGCAAGTGTAGCGTGAGTACAAAATCAACGGATACTCAGCATGCATCGTTGACCGGCCCGATCTAGACCGGAGATGAGGACTAGTCTACGAATAGCCATCACTACACTTAACCGCCATTAGTCCACAGTAATATTAATTGAATAAATCATCTTAACCTCAGGTTATAAGCCTATGTGAGAGCTTCTAATCCACAAGTGCCTCAGTTAGCCTATGAGCATATAACTCTTCTATCCGTCATATACATAAATTTGCACTTAAGCATAAATCAAACAACAACTCAAGTAAATCACAATCAAGGAGTCAATGGTATGATATGATATGCATTATTAGCCACTCCGCACATAGCATGAGCTGACTTCTTTCGTTCACTTCCTTATCATACGTTTCCACAGTCTTTATCATTAATCTTTCCATCAAGATAATCACAAATCCGGCAAAGACCTTGGATTTTCATCAATCTTTCCATTGGAACCATATCACGATGTCACAAAAATATATAATGAAATACATGTATAAGTGATGAACACGACAATAATCATAAGAGGTGAATAATCAACAATATTCGAAATCAGCAATCAATATCAGTCATCAACATTAATCAAACAATGAAGGATGTATGTAATGCAATGCAATGCCATGCAATGCAAGGCCTTTGTTTCCACTTCCCGATATACACACGCTCGGATATTAACGAATCGTGACCCATGGGGGGCTCATGAGGCCCATATATCACCGCTCCAAAAAATCATCGGATCACGGACCGCTCCGGTAGCAACCTCGGACCACGGTTTCCACATATCATATCTCAAGTACCTATCACAGCCGACCGGACCCATTTGTCAACGGAACGCGCTAAGGCATCATCACTCATCCAGAACAAGATCCCATCGGAATCACAATCATATCCTCAAATCGTATGCATGAATACATACAACGTATGAATATGGCATACATCAAGTCAAGAACAGGCATAGCATGGAATCCATTCTTATGTTTACAATATCATAAAGGCTTCACTTTTTTGCTTCCTTTTTACTTTAACGAGGATATATGAGTGATATGCATACAAACAGACAAAACAGGCAATAATAATAAGAGACATAAAGTATGGGCATCAGATCCAAAGGATTGTACTATTCTATCAGCTAGTGCCCAAAGCATGGCATTCAGACCAACTATACAATTAAAATTGCACAAATGGCCATAACATGATGACCAGTATCCAATACTAGTGCTCGTCACCTCACGAGTATCGGAACCCCCCTTAATTAACCCAAATCCCTCTTAATAGTCATTTTAACTAAACAGAACGTTCTAAGAAAAGTGCAAGGTCTCAACATGCCTGAAAAGTAGAAGTCCGAAGCTCAACGATCTCCATGCGGCCTCCTTCCTTCTTCAAATCCTCCAAACAATCCCAAACTGATCAAATATAGGTTATATGTTAGAACACAAGTCTATTAATACCCATAATGCTATATATAAATCCAATTCCGAAATTAAACCCAAAATTAGGATTTTCAGACCTAAAAGGGCAAAATAGTAAATTGGGCCTAGAATCACGTTCCTCATGCTTAATATTACTCACAAACAAAAATCATCCAAAAACAAGTACAAATTCATGCTCAATTATCAATTTTCCCATTTTCCAATTTGGGTTCAAAACCCTTCACTTAACCTCTTAAAATTCCACTTTCTATGCATGGGTTAATGATCCTAATTAACAAAATAATCATAAATCATGAATTAGAGAACTTATCCACTGATTTTCTCTTGAAACCCTTCACTTTTGCTCCACAATCACTCTTCGTCTTGGGGTTTTAGAATTGGAATGACTTAAGGAAGAAGACACTTAAAATATATATTCTACCCAGCGATCTTGAGCACCTACGCACTTACTCTCGCACCTGCACACTTACTCTCGCATCTGCGTATCCGCACTAGCGAAACTCTCACAAATATCTAAGGCCTCGCAGTGGTGAAGCTCGGCTCGCGGCTACGCACACGCACTTGCAGAAAGTCCTTCACCGGGCCGGGCCTGGACTAAGTCCACCAGACCTCGCTCCTGCGGGCCTTCACTCATTGGAGAGCATCCGCAGGGGCGAGACCCTATATGCACCTGCGCGTACACCAGAACAGGTAAAAACTGGTTTTGACTCTCTCAACCTGAATCCCGAGTCTCTCCCGGAACCTCCCCGAGACAAACCGAATATGCAGACACATGTAAAAACATGCTACGAACTTACTCGTGCACTCAAAATTCCCAAATGAGGTCTCGTTGACCAAGTCAACCCCGAATGGCCAAAAACTCACTTTCCAACCAAATGACTTAAACGCCTCCGAAACCCTTGGGAATCGAACCAAATACACCACCAGCCTATAATCGACATTTTGGAGCTAATGGAATCGATGAAATTCTTAAAAAGAAGTGTTTACCCTCGATGTTGACTTTCGTCAACCAAACACTTAAGAGTTTTCAAAAATCTCATTTCCTCAACCCAAACGCATTTCAACTACCTCGGGAAACCGTACCGACCAATCCCGCTAATCAAACATACTCAAACAAAGCTAGGAAAACGGTCAAGAGGGGTAAAGTAGTCAAAACGACCTAACGGGTCATTACACTGGGAAAATCTAGTGCTTAATTCTTTGCATCTTTTGGGGAAAGATAGATCAATCGAACATTCGGTTTTATTTAGTTACAATAAATACACAGAGCTTAGAGTTAAAAGTGATCTATGACACTTCCCAAATTGGAACTTTATTTATCATGTCATGCCAAATTTATTGCAATATTCAGAGAATAAGCTAAATAAATACTCCATACTCGAAAAAATAACTCTCTCCTACAATTTCTAATAATCAAATTAACAGAGAGATAACCCTGCTCAATTCAATGTTTGGTAATCATTAATTCCAGAGCAATAAATCAGCACATTCCTCTTCCCCTGTCTTCTAGTGAGTCCCATGTTTAGGTGTAAGTTTATGAGTCAAGTTTGGTGCTTCCATCGGAGCCAAATGTGACTTAGTGATAATCTTGCTTGTTGGACTGAGAAGGCTATTTGGTTTTGTAACAGTAGATTTGGGAGCCAAATGTGTATTAAGAGAAAACTTTCTTGTTGATTTGGCTGCAAGTTTGGGATTCACCTTTTGTTTATAAGTGATTGGAGTTGGCTGTGGAGAAACAATATGTTGCTTCTTTGCTTGTTTAGTGGTAAAATGAGATCCAACTTTAGGTCTTACTTGGAAAAACTTCGACCCATGGTTTCTAGTTGGCTTTGATGATGGTTTTGGAGAAAGAATTTGTTTACTTATTGAAATTTTAGGAGCCAAATGTGTTGGCAAATATTTTTTTGGTGTAGGCCTAGGAGCAAGTCTAGATTTAGAAGGAGATGTTTTTGTAACCTTAGTGGTTGAATGAATTGGCTTTGAAGAAAATACATGAGAATGAGGAGCCAAGATTGAGTTAGATGTGTACTTTTCAATTGGTTTTGGAGAAATATTTCGTTTAATTGAGCTTTTAGGAGCCATCTGACCCCAACTTGAATGGGACTGATCCGTAGTTATTGTTGAGCTTTTAGGAGCCAAATGTGAAGGAAGAGATTTATTTGGTGAAGGCTTAGGAGAAACTTTAGATTTAGAAAGCGGATATACTATTTCTACCTTAGGGATTGAATGTGGGGAAAGTGGATTTTCTAAGGCATTCTTAGGAGTTAAATGAGAAATATGTTGTGATGCTGGGATTTTATGTTTTGGGCTTGGTGTAGGAGATAAGGAGAGTACAATTTCAAATGAAGTTGCAAATTTGAAGAGAAACAAAGCTACAAAGATGGAAAAAATTGAAAATTTTGTCATTTTACTTTAGTATAAGATTTCTTGTAATGGCTGTGTTGCATTGTTATGACTTGTGTGTCATATTTATAGGTAGATTGATACTTGAAGTGGCTTCAACTAAGTCTAGATTAAACTCCCTTGGAATTTAATGAAGTTATTAAATAACTTTACAGTTCAGTAAGAAATGTACAATCATAAATGTTAAAGTCTGCCTTGGAATTTAATGAAGTTATTAACATTACGGTTCAATAAGAAATGTACAGTCATAAATGTTAAAAGTGTTTAGTAATGAAATGAGTTACAATGGACGCTAATAATTCGTTACGTATAATGTTGTTTTGGGCCTTTTCTTTTTCTTTTGAGGGTGGGTGGGGGGAGGGAGGGGGCCAAGTTAATGAAGAGCACTACCAAACTCTTGAAAAAATTATGACGAAGAAGGATATTCATGATATTTCGAGTGTGATCAAACAGCATGTACCATACCTATTTTCTTCGTACGGTACAAATTTTAAAGGGAAAAGCTTACCCTGTCAGTCTTTAGGGGCTGCACTTCAACTATTGCATGGTCGAGAAAATGGATATTTACTGTAGGCAATCTTCTCTTTACTGAAACTGTACGATATATACAAGTTTCATAAATACTGAAACTTTTATTTTCAAAATGATAGGCTAAAAAGTAAATTGTTTCGACTTTTACATACTGACAGTGTCAATTTCTTTTTACGCTTTTAGGTAACTTTTTTCAAAGTTTTAAGTCAAACTATTTCATCTCTTTTTGCAGTCCGTCAATATAATTGAGAATATATAATTCCTGAAAATCTCTTTAAAGTCAATGCTAATACCAATTGTTATAGAATGTTCATATTTTCCTATAAATACTCATTATTGAACTTATTTGAATGAATTAAATAGCAAATCTTCCCTGCATAGCTTCATATACATACAAAGTTTATTTTGAACGCTTCAATTCAATTCCTTCCGAATGGAATACACTTAAAGAGTCATTACACTACAGCGACACTTTCTTTTAGAACATTTCTCAGAACTTGCTATAACATTATTTTTCCTTCTTTTTATTTAACCAAAAAAAGTTACTAATGCACAAAGCTATTACAATGTGCGCTCTTTTGCACATGCTTTATTAGTTTAATAATCCTCATATAAATAAGTAATCAAGTTCATCGGTAAAACTGAATTACCAAGAGAAAATGTGATGGCAAATAGACTTTCTTGTTACTTTTTAATATACTGCTCATAATTTCATTTATACGTGACACATAATAACATACAAAAGATGGTAACTGACCTATTACAGAAAGATTGCATTGAAAATAGCTTAAGTAGAGGAATTAAATAGGGAGATCATTGATAGGCCTGCCCAATTGCAAGCCTTCCCCTTTTCACAACCTCAATTATGGCTTGCAAAGTTTGATCTTACAGTTTATCACATATATCCTTGTATTACTTTAATTGATAATGTAATAAAGAATTTTATTACAATATGCTAAATTTGAAGATGGTCTATGATGGCACATTTTCTGTGTTACAAATCACAAAAAATTGCATACACATCACATTGTTATTAACTTTTCGAATGCCTAGCTTACAATAACGTTCACATAATGGCTCCGGGAAAATATAGTGCTTAATTCTTTGCATCTTTTGGGGCAAGATAGATCAATCCAACATTAGGTTTTATTTAGTGACAAAAAATAAACAGAGCATATAGAGTTAAAAGTGATCTACGACACTTCCCAAATTGGAACTTTATTTATCTTGTGATGCCAAATTCATTGCAACATTCAGGGAATAAGCTAAATATATGCTCCATACTCGAAAAAATAACTCTCCTACAATTTCTAATAATCATAATTAACAGATAGATAACCCTGCCCAATTTGATGTTTGGTAATCACTAATTCCAGAGAAATAAATCAGCACATTCCTCTTTCCCTGTCTTCTAATGAGTCTCATGATTAGGTGTAAGTTTATGAGTCCATTTTGGTGCTTCCTTCGGAGCCAAAGGTGTCTTTGTGATAATCTTTCCTATTGGACTGAGAACAATAGTTGGTTTTGTAGCACTAGATTTGGGAGCCAAATGTGTGTTAAAAGAAAACTTTCTTGTTGATTTAGGTGCAAGTTTGGCATTCACCTTTTGTTTGTAAGTAATTGGAGCTAGCCGTGGAGAAAAAATATGTTGCTTCTTTGCTTGTTTAGTGGTAACATGAGATCCAACTTTAGGTCTAACTAGGAAAAACTTAGACCTATTGTTTCTAGTTGGCTTTGGTGATGGTTTTGGAGAAAGATTTTGTTTACTTATTGGGATTTTAGGAGCCAAATGTGTTGGATAATATTTTCTTGGTGCAAGCCTAGGAGCAAGCTTAGAAATAGAGTGAGGTGTTTTTGTCACCTTAGTGGTTGGATGAGGAATTTGCTTTGAATAAAACACATGAGAATGAGGAGCCAAGACTGAGTTAGATGTGTGCTTTGGGTTTGGAGATAGATTTTGTTTAATTGAGCTTTTAGGAGTCCGTTGACCCCAATTTGATAGCGACTGATGCATAGTTATTGTTGAACTTTTAGGAGCCAAATGTGATGGAAGAGGTTTATTTGGTGAAGGTTTAGGAGAAACTTTAGGTTCAGAAAGAGGATATATTGTTTCTACCTTAGGAATTGAATGTGGGGAATACGGATTTTCTAAGGCACTCTTAGGAGCTAATTGAGAAATATGTTATGACGTTGGAATCTTATGTTTTGGACTTGGTGTAGGAGATAAGGAGAGTGCAATGTCAAATGAAATTGCAAATGTGGAGAGAAACAAAGCTGCAAAGATGGAAAGATGGTAAAACTTTGCCATTTTGCCTTACTTTGTAATGGCTATATTGCAATGGTATGACTTATGTGTCATATTTATAGATGGACTAATACGTGAAGTGGCTCTCGATTAAGTATAGATTAAACTCCCTTGCAATTGAATGAAGTTATTAATTAACTTTACCGACGTTCAATAAGAAATGTACAATCATAAATGTTTGAAGGCTTTATTGATGAAATGAGTTACAATGGACACCAATAACTCGTTACATATAACTCTTTGGGGGGGTTGGGATTTCTTTTTCTTTGGGAGCGGAAACGTTTTATCGTTTTGTTTAATGTACCTTTACCCCCTGATAGAGATAGCAACTTAGAAAATAAAGTAAATAACCTAATACAACAGGTTAAATTGCATTGAGCAGTTACATTCAATTTAGAACACTGGGAATAATAAAATCAAAAAAGAATGTGGTAACTTATTAAAAAAAAAAAAGGAATCTTGCAAATGTGTGAAAAGAAATCTCACCCATGTTTGTGCATTAATGCACGGGCTACGCTACTAGTAGTTATATACGTGACTTATCTTTATGCATCTGGGCTTTGTGCATCTGGGCTCTATTTAATTCTGTTTATTTCAGTTAATAAAGGCATTTGCTGCATTTTCTATAAGCATGACATATGAATACAATTTAACTAATAACCCTTTTTCCAGTTTGAATGTTGTTGTATCGGTACTTCCAACTGCCCAAACAGCCAAACTGTTTCCTAATTTAATAAACTAGTATGACCGGTAACATCTTATTATTTTTTAGTCAAAATATTTCATCTCTTTTTTCAATCTGTCAATTTGATTGAGAATATATAATTCGTGGGAATTTCTTTAAAGTCAATGATGCAAAGCTAATACCAATCGTTATAGAATATTCATATTTTCCTATAAATACTCAATATTGAACTTATTTAAATGAATTAAATAGCAAATCTTCCCTGCATAGCTTTATATACATAAAAAAGTTTGTTTTGAACGCTTCAATTCCTTCCGAATGGAATACCCTTAAAAAAGAAAACGAATTACCAAGAGAAAATGTGATGCAAATAGACTTTCTTGTTACTTTTTAATATACTGTCAGTGCTTATAACTCAGACTTATATTTTCATATAGCTCCAACAAGTAATAACATATAAAAGATGGTAACTGACCTATTACAGAGATATTGCATTAAAACTAAGTTAAGCAGAGGAATTGAATAGGGAGATCACTGATAGGCCTTCCCAATTGCATGGCTTACAAAGTTTGATCTTACAGTTTCTCACATATATCCTTGCATAACTTTAACTGTTAATGTAACAAAAGAATTTAATAACAATATGCTAAACTTGAAGATGATCTATGATGGCACATTTTTTGTGTTACAAATAACAAAAAATTGCACATATCGCATTTTTATTAACTTTTAGAAAGCCAAGGTCACAGCAGCGTTCACATAATAGCTCTGGGAAAATATAATGTTTCTTTGCATCTCTAGGGGCAAGATAGATCAATCCATCATTCGGTTTTATTAAGTGACAAAAAATTAACAGAGCTTATAGAGTTAAAAGTGATCTATGACCCTTCCCAAATTGGAACTTTATTTATCTTGTAATGCCAAATTCATTTCAACATCCAGGGAATAAGTGAAATATATGCTCCATACTCGAAAAAATAACTCTCATACAATTTCTAATAATCATAATTAACAGATAGATAACCTTGCTCAATTTGATGTTTGGTAATCACTAATTCCAGAGCAATAAATCAGCACATTCCTCTCTCCCTGTCTTCTAATGAGTCCCATGATTAGGTGTAAGTTTATGAGTCCATTTTGGTGCTTCCTTCGGAGCCAAAGGTGTCTTTGTGATAATCTTTCCTATTGGACTGAGAACAATATTTGGTTTTGTAGCACTAGATTTGGGAGCCAAATGTGTGTTAAAAGAAAACTTTCTTGTTGATTTAGGTGCAAGTTTGGCATTCACCTTTTGTTTGTAAGTAATTGGAGCTAGCTGTGGAGAAAAAATATGTTGCTTCTTTGCTTGTTTAGTGGTAACATGAGATCCAACTTTAGGTCTAACTAGGAAAAATTTAGACCCATGATTTCTAGTGTGCTTTGGTGATGGTTTTGGAGAATGAATTCGTTTACTTATTGGGATTTTAGGTGCCAAATGTGTTGGAAAATATTTTCTTGGTGCAGGCCTAGGAGCAAGTTTAGAAATAGAGTGAGGAGTTTTTGTCACCTTAATGGTTGAGTGAGGAATTGGCTTTAAGGACACGTGAGAATGGGGAGCCAAGATTGAGTCAGATGTGCGTTTTTCAATAGGTTTTGGAGAAAGATTTTGTTTAATTGAGCTTTTAGGAGCCAACAGACCCCAACTTGATCGGGATTGATGTGTTGTTATTTTTGAGCTTTTAGGAGCCAAATGTGAAGGAATGTGTTTATTTGGTGAAGGCTTAGGAGAAACTTTAGCTTTATAAAGAGGATATACTATTTCAACCTTAGGAATTGAATGTGGGGAATGTGGATTTTCTAAGGCACTCTTAGGAGCTAATTGAGAAATATGTTGTGACGTTGGGATCTTATGTTTTGGGCTTGGTGTAGGAGATAAGGAGAATGCAATTTCAAATGAAATGGCAAATGTGGAGAGAAACAAAGCTGCAAAGATGGGAAGATTGTAAAACTTTGCCATTTTCCTTTACTAAAAAGTTTGTTGTAATGGCTATATTGCAGTCTCATGACTAATGTGTCATATTTATAGGTGGACTAATAAGGGAAGTGGCTTTCTCTTAAGTCTAGATTAAACTCCTTTGGAATTGAATAAAGTAATTAATTAACTTTATCGTTCAAACGTATAATCATAAATGTTTAAAGTATTTAGTGATGAAATGAGTTACAATGGACACCAATTATAAGTCGTTACATATAATTTTCTTTGTGAGGGCTCTTTTATCTTTTTCTTTTGGTGGGTTGGGATGGAGCTGTGGGAGGGACAGTTTAATCCTTCCATTTGTATGTAGCTTACATGTTTTCTGCATATCATTCAAGTTCATGTAAAATCAAAAACAAAAAGCTTAGTCCATGGCAAAGGTGGCAACGTAAAAACTAAGATAAATTACTTGCTACAACATGTTAAATTGTACGTATCATTTACATTCAATTTGGAACAATGGGTATAACTAAAACTGAAAAGAAAAAAAAAATTGTAATAACATCATTATGCAACCCATGGGAAAATTTATACAGTCAAGAAAAAGAAGCATGTTATGTTGACGGTTACTAAAAGTTAACATTCGAGCAAAATGATAAAAATTCCAGTAAACCTGACGAAGTTTTAAAATAGTTTTAAAAAAATGTATAAAATCCAGAAGAAGAAAAAACACATTAGGGTTTCAAGATATTTTCCTCTTTTTTTAACTTACATTGACACTTCCATTAGATTTTGGATTAAATGTCCATCTACTAGTAAATTACAATCAAAAGCAAACATTTTTCTTTGCATTAGTCAACCATCCTTTTTGACAGGAAAATAAAAGGTGAGTACAAAGTAAGCAATGAGTGTGAATTGAGATAGTTATCCAAATTGAACATATGTTTTCAAAGAATAGAGAGGCAAAGTCACAAATAAGTTAAGCTCAATTAATGAGACCCCTTCCCCCCAAAGGCTTTAGTGTAGTCGCAAGAACACGATGCATGAAGAACGAATTAAGTTCAGATCATGAGCTTGAACCATGCCAGAAACAAAAACTTACTATTTAAATGGAGAAGAGTAAACGAAGGCACCCATTACCTCCAAATTTCGATACGTGCACCAGCTAGCCTTAGATTATTTCTCAGTGATGAAAAGAGTTAATGAGCCGGCTTGTTCGAGTCACAATGAGGAATCAAATAAAATTGAACTTAGAGAAAAGGTTCAATACATTAACAAAAAGGCCACTGATTATCCAACAAAACATATCTTTTTGCGCGGATTGCCCTTCTTTTGGGTGGTCTTTAAATTTTGCCCCTTATATTTTTTATCTTTAAATTATGCCCCTCATATTGCTGATCTTTAATTTTTGCCCTTCGCATTGCAACCTTGAGCGTTCACGCAGAAATCATGAGGTTCTAGGTTCGAACCCCCGCGTAAGCATAAATTAAAAAAAAATTGCAAGGCAAGGTTTGGGTCGCGTGTATGCCGGACCCAACATACTCATGCCTTTAGAGCACTTGGCATAAGTATTAAGTCCGATAACTTTAGTAATTCCTTAACAAGTTTATGCGGGGTGGGGGCATACTTATGGGCAAACTTTTAGTTAAGCCTTAACTAAAAGTCTTTTCCTAATTATGCCTTATGGGGCAGACTTTTAGTTAAAGCACAACTAAAAGTATGCCCCATGAGGCATAACTAAAAGTATGCCCCATGAGGTGAAGCTTTTCTTTAAGGCATAACTAAAAAATTTGCCTTCTAAGACAAAGTCTATGTCTTAAGGAAAAGTTATGCCTTATGGGCATATTTTTAATTATACCTTAACTAAAAGTCTGCCCCATAAGGCATAACTAGGAAAAAACTTTGGGCAATTCGCAGAATTGCCCTTCTTTTGGGGTGGTCTTTAAATTTTGCCCCTCATATTTGAAATCTTTAAAATTTGCCCTTCGGCTAACACCCATAGGTTTTGAGTTCGAACCCACGCGCGTGCAAAATTTTAAAAAAAATTCGCAAGGTAGTTTAAATTTCGCTATGCCGGACCCGGCATACTTTTGTTAAGGAATTACAAAGTTATGCCGAACCCGCCATACTTATGCCTTCAAGACTTTAGAGATAATGGATCCGTATAACTTTGATAATTCCTTCACAAAGCGCCGGGTCCCAGCATAAAAGTTTATGGATAAAGTGGATCCATGCCTACTATGTCAAAGAGTAGGATTTGACCAATTTAACATTGCTTGGCTGATGTACATATTGGATGGTTAGACAAATTATTGGTTCTTGGAGAATCGGAGCAAGTGCATACTTCTTCTCAACCTGGAAAAAGCTTGATTCGAACTAAATTCTTGCAATTATTAGGTAATCCCGAAAGAGTCAACTCGAAAATTTATGGTGTTTCAACATGCCACTCGACCAAAATATATTTCACAATGTGATTGTGCTTACATGGAAGACTCGACCTGCTAATAGGATCATACAATGGGGCTTGAGTGTAGAACCAATTTGTGTTATGTGCAAGTGTTGTGATGAAGAAAGTTTGCCCATTAAAAGTATGCCCCCACCGGCATAACTTTGATAATTCCTTCACAAAGTTATGCCGGGTCCGGCATAAAAGTTTATGGATAAAGTGGATCCATGCCTACTATGTCAAAGAGTAGGATTTGACCAATTTAACAAATGCTTGGCCGACATATTGGATGGTTAGACAAATTATTGGTTCTTGGAGAATCCTCGAGCAAGTGCATACTTCTTCTCAACCTTGAAAAAAAGCTTGATTCGAACTAAATTCTTGCAATTATTAGGTAATCTCGAAAGAGTCAATCAAAATTTATGGTGTTTCAACATGCCACTCGACCAAAATATATTTCACAATGTGATTGTGCTTACATGGAAGACTGCTGACTGCTAATAGGATCATACAATGGGGCTTGAGTGTAGAACCAATTTGTGTTATGTGCAAGTGTTGTGATGAAGAAAGTTTGCCCATTAAAAGTATGTACCTCACCTAAGATAACTTTGTGAAGAAATTATCAAAGTTATCACGCGACCGGCATACTTATGCCAAGTCCGCCCATAAGGTATGAGTATGCCGGTTCGGCATAAAATTTGTAATTCCTTAACAAAAGTATCGGTTCAAGATACACGCGATTCAACCCTTGTCTTGCGATTTTTTTTTAATTTTTTTGAGCGAGGTTCGAACTCGGAATTGCGCGAAGGGCAAAAATTAAAGACCAAAGAATATGAGGGGCATAATTTAAAGACCACAAATATGAGGGGCAAAATTTAAAGACCACCCCAAAAGAAGGGCACTCCGCGCAAAAAATTGAAAAACTTTTAGTTAAGGCTTAACTAAAAATTTGTCCATTAAAAGTTTGCCCATTAAAAGTTTGCCCATAAGCATGCTGGACCCGACATAAACTTGTGAAGGAATTACCAAAGTTATGCCGAACCCGGTATACTTATGCCAAGTCTGCCCATAAGGCATAAGTATGTCGGGTCCGACATAACTTTGGTAATTCCTTCACAAGTGTATGCCGGTTGGGAGCATAGCGAAATTTAAACACTGCCTTGCGAATTTTTTTTAAAATTTTGACTGAGTGAAAGTTCGAACCTGGAACCCATGAGTTTTAGCCGAAGGGCAAAATTTAAAGATTTCAAATATGAGAAGGAAAATTTAAAGACCACCCCAAAAGAAGGGCAATCTGCGAATTGCCCTCTATAAAACACTGTTTTGGAACTTCTAAATCCTAATTGCCAACAAGTAAATAAGCAAAATAGGAATTAACACCTTGTTCCTCTTCAAGACTACAAAAGGTTTACTCTGGGAATAAGTTTCTGAGACTTCTCTTCCAGTATGTGAAGAGAAATACATTAAGAAGAAACCAAGAGAGATAATTAAAGCTATTTAATCGAGGCTTTTGTTCCCTTCAGCAGAAGGCAATTGGTGCTTACACAACAACGTCTACACGTTCGAACTCAATCAAGGACATGTTAATATCTTGCGCCACCGAAAAACTGGCAGGTGCACCAACTTCAATACGGCCAAATCTATCAACAGCAAGCCTCATCGATCCTTTGAACATGTCGACTTTAGCTTTTGTCAGGACTAGTGTTGAGCCTTCTTGAATTAAATCCACTACACAAAAGACAATTAAAAGTTGAGGCATCTTCAATGAACAATTAAAGCAAATCTTCAAGTCCATGCAAGAAATTGGGACTAAGACATGTCCCTAGTAATCTGCTTAAAGTAATTTTTTATTTTTTTTTCTAATTGAATCAGATAATTTGAGCAATGGACAAGTACAGCAAGAAAGTAGTCGACATTATTGTAAATAAGCATATAATGATATCAAACAGCAAACATAAAAGGCAATTAGATAGAGCAAGTTTTGGAGTCAACAATTTTATAGACTTACCCTGTCTTCTCCCATTCTTTTTCTGTCTAAATTTTAAGGGACTAATCGTTCCTGCTGGATGAATTCAATAGACCAAATTTCCTTGTCATTTCTAGTTTATAATAGCCATTAACTTTCTATTTCATTTTACTATGAATGGGTAAGGCAAGGCTGGGTTTTTGAAATTAAAGAACTTAATCATATCTGTGTCACCTTGATGCTTCAACCAGACAAGAATCTGGTAATTTGGATAGCATTTATAAAAGCTCTTAAAGATGAATAACAACCAGAATTGATATTGTGATCACCTAAGGAGGAAGATTACATTTAGAGAAGTAGGAATATTGAAGTGTATATGAGATTTAATTAACTCATACTAGTGACAAATGTCTGTTATTAGGTCTAGGGTAATCGTCTTTCCTGTTTCTTTAGTACAACTCCATCTAGAAAACACTCTCCCAATACAAAATTTGACCGGAAGCCAGCATAAAATCAACTGAAAATTCGGTTTTTCTTTTAAAAAAAAAAAAAAATACCATTGCTTCCGGCCAACTTCTGCGCATTTCGACTAATTCCATGACAACCGGGTTAATCTATCTACCTAGGCTTGGACAGATGTGAAGCAATCACTTAATTTGCCTCTGTTGGGATTAGAAACTTGAGACCTCACGGTACGGTTCTCAACGCACTTCATTGACCACTAGGCAAACACCCTTAGGTGCAACTAAAAATTCGAATCCTAAGAAGACTTCAGAAAAATAACCTCTGAAGTTATAACAAAGAAACTTGTAATTTCTCACATAAAGAAAAATAATGTTTAAGACCATGGGCAAATAAAAAGAGAAAGAAGAACAAGGACAATTATGTCCTTTTCCACAAATAAACGTGAACCAAGCCCACAATAGAAAAGAAATTTGCAAAAGGCTGCATAAATTGGAACATTGAGAAAGGCCTCAGTTGAAGCTCAAAGAAAGCACGAGCAGAAATGAAAAACGCAGTAAGAGAAAAGAAAAGAAAGGGAGAAAATTGGGTATATTCCAAAATCATCAAGGTAATGATCTTAAACTTTTAATTGAGTTTATTACGTGACTATAAGAAAAAATTTATCGTAAAAACATGGGAAAATTTTGAGGAATTGAGAAAGTCAAGCCTTAGGGTTCTTCAACCCAAATAGTCAATTTGAAAGGGCAAATGTTATCAAAATTTAATTTGATAAGTGTTATGGAATCCTTTCACCCAGGAGAATCCATTGGTGGTCATGGTTCAAGAATTCTGACTCGTCGACCAGAGTTGACTTTTTTGTCAACCATTTGACTGCGAGTTTGATTTGTGTTAAAAATTAAGAGAACATCCACTAAAGGGTTTTTTATCATTCTAAACCTATTTTGTGTAGTTTGAGGTGCTACGGAGACACGAGAGCGTACTTCTGGTTTATTGAAAAGGGTGTTTGAGTAGTGAGTTCGAGGTAAGTGAGACTTTAAGCTTTGAATATTGCTTTTCAAAACCTATTTTAAAAATGTGCTTTGCCTATCTGGTCCAGGTGTTGGAACAAGCGTGTGCTTGGAAGAATTGGTGATCTTTGACCAGCCGGAGAAGATATGTTATTTTGTGAAAAATACTAAAATAATTTAATAAGTGATTTGTCTGTGCTAAAGTATCAATTTTTTGCTGTCGTGCTATATATACTAGGAACATTACATACGTTGCCATAATATGTTAGGGGCATATATATGCTGCCGTAATATATTAGGGGCTTATACATGCTGCCGTAGTATAGTTTTGGGGCATTGTGTATGTTATTGTGGACTAGTCGAGGTGTTGTGTTAATTTCCTTCACTGTCATTTATGACAAGTCCTCTATATAGATTGCATTGAGATATATAGTGTTCTTATTGAACATTTTTTTGAACCTATTTTTTGGCAATTAAGTAAACTTCCATTACCAAAGTGGATATGTACACAGAATCAAAATTGATGCAGATTGGACAAAGAGCCCCAACCTTGCATTTCCTTGCATTACTACTACCAAACTATTTAGCTATGGATAAAAGTCCAACAATTGTAATCGACTAGCTAGCTTGGTGTTGCCTCTGCTTCTAACAAAAATCTCCTGACTCACCTGCCTAACAAGGTCATCTGCTGCTCTCCTCTTGGCCTGAAATACCCTATGGTTCCTTTCCCTCCATATAACATATATGCATCCAGGAAAAACCATTCTATATATCATTGAATCTGCACTCTTGCCTTTAGCACGTCTGTTAGCCCAATTAACTTCATCTTGCCCTCGTAATATCTGCCTATTGATCCCTTGCCACTGTAATAACTTGTACCAAATATGTCTACTAAGTTGACATTCAAAAAACAAATGTTTTAGGCTCTCATCGGTAGTGGTGCATATAGAACATGTTTGGTCCTTGATAATTCCCCGTCTCTTCAATCTATATTTGGTATACAACTTCTCATGAACAACAAGAAGTAGTATGAATAGCCATTTGGGATGTCCTAAATTGTTACACCATAGTCTCCTCCATGCTACCTTCTAGAATGGCCCCCTCATCTTCACATACATCTTGTGAATGGAAAACACCCTCATGTTGCATATCTCATCAACCGCAGTCCAGCTTCCTCAAGATATTTCTTGGCTTTGAAAATTTTGAGGGTCATCCATGACGCCTGTTTGGTTCCACCTCCATAACTTGTTTTGTCTTCATATGATAGGCATGCATCCATCTCACCTATAGCTTATCCTTTTTAACACAGAGATTCCATAATAGTTTGCAAATCGCAACCTTGTTCCATACAGAAATATCCATTAAACTCAGTCCTCCTGCTGTCTTGGGTTGACATAGTGTTTCCCAAGTAATTAAATATTCATGGTGCGTATTTTTTATGTGCTCGTTGTGTGTTTATATTTTTCTAACACTTGTTCCAAGGTATTCAAAGTGGCTGGTCGAGGATCTTACTGGGTTATATTTACGTATAACTCACTCCTTACCCGCATGCAGCATGTCCATGGAGATCCTATTGATGACGAAGCTAGTACATGACGAGTTTGGTGGAGTTGATCTAGTTGTTGAGGTGAGCCGCCGCATTTTTCGTGGGGGCTGCCAAAAGAGTCTTTATCATTCATTTATTGATGTCTTTTCTATTGGTAACATATTATGCCAGCGTATGCTCCCAACGCCATGGCATGAAACCACGCCACGGCATGAAACCACGCCACACCACGCCACGAATCACTTTTTTTTTTTTTTTTTTTTTTTTTTGACAATGATAACATACCATACCACGAATCACTTATTAAGTAATTTTACTATTTTTCACAAAAAACGTATGTACGGCTCGTCAATGACCACCTATTTTGCCAAGCACACACTTGTCCCAACATATGGTTCGGGCAGACAAAGCACATTTTTAAAACAGGTTTTGAAAGCAAGCATCAAAGCTTAAAGTCTCACTTACCTCGAATTCACAACTCAAACACCCTTTACGAATAAACTAGATCTACGCCCTGGTGTCTCTGGATCCCCCCAAACTACACAAAAATAGGTTTAAGAATGGTCAAAAACTCTTCGGTGGACATTTTCTTAATGTCTAACACAAGTCAAACTCGCAATCAAAGGGTTAACCAAAAAAGTCAACTCTGTTCAATGGGTCAGAATTCTTCAACCACGACCACCAACAGATTCTCCTCAGCCAAAGGATTCCAGAACACTAATCAAAATTAAATTAGACAATTTGGATTGAAGAATCCTAGGGCTAGACTTTCTCAATTCCTCAAAATTTCCCCTTGCTTTTACCATAAAAATCTTCTTGTAATCCCATAACAATTTAAGATCATTACCATGATTTGGGATGAAATCACTATTTTTCTCCTCTTTTCTTCCTTTATTTTCTTTTCTCTCACTGCGTTTTCCTTTTTTGTTCGTGCGTTCTGTGAGCTTCAACTGAAGCCTTCCCAACGTTCCAAGTTTTGCAACCTTTTGCTAAGTATTTTTTCCTATTGTTGGTTTGGCCCACGTGTATCTGTGTCAAATGACGTAATTGTCCTTATTCTTCTCTCTCTTTCTTTGTTTTATTTGCCCCCTCTTAAACATTATTTTCTCTCTATGTGGGATATTATGGAACTCCATTTTAGAATCTGTCCTAAGGAACAGTCCACATTAAATGCTATCAATTAAGACAAAGCCAACGCTAAAGCATGTGAGTACCACAATACTCCGATATGCATCTACATTGTAAAACCTAAGCTTCTAAACATTGTACCTTTCAACTCATTCACTCTCTTCCTATCACTCTCTCTTTGAGTTTAGATCTATAAGCTTGTGCACCAATTTTCCCCTTCCATCCGAGAATCTACCGGAAACAACTTCCCTACCTCCCAAGGTAGGGGTAAGGTCTGCGTACACTCTACCCTCCCCAGGCCCCACAATGTGGGATTTCACTAGGTATGTTGTTGTTGTTGTTGTTGTTGTTGTATCCGTCCCCTATTCAAGGGCATGACCCCTATTCAAGGGCATGATAGTGCTTATGTATTGTGAATTATGTAAAGATCCTGGAGCTAAGGAAGCACCTTCTTTTTTGGACATGGTAAAATACCAGTTACATTAAGCCGTTTGGAATTTAAATCTCATTGAACAAGGATGAAAGATCAATGAACTCATGTAATCTTCCGTGCTTAGTGATAATAATGATAAAGCCAAGTTATTGGTTTCAATCAGCAGCAGTAACTAGTAAGGATTCTTTATACACGTAATCACTATCCAATGCTACATATAGTTTCTAAATCAGAAAACGGACAACAAAAATATTGTATTACGACTACTGTATTTTTGCCGGATCGGCAAAACTACTGAACTTGCACAGCCAACTTAAGTGTGTGCATTCAGATGCTAGTGATTTTCCCCACCTTGCTTCCTTAAAAGGTTGAAGAGCAGCATTCTCATCCTGACAATATAAATTCAGAACGCCACAAACTCCCGACTACCAAAGCAAACAAGTTTGCAATTATAAAAAGCCTCCCCGTGGAGCTCATTCATCTAACATCAGCAGGGGGTTCAAAATCAAACATGATCTATCCTTTTCTACATGTGTTTAATCCTTTCGATATCCACTATTCCTAATGACCTATCAATAAATTTCGACCGTGCACTTTCCAAGAACTTTCCAATTTTAGTAATAAAGACTCAATATTTAGCAATCCAGACATTCTTCAAGTTTGAAGCCATTTCCGATATCTACAACAGGAGTCAGCATTGATTAAATAATCGAAAACAGTTTTCCTTTAGACATCAATGACGAGATCTTAATAATATAAACTTGGCATTGATAAAATTAAAACCCAATTCTAACAATAAAGACTCGATTTTTTCTCAATCTAAACACTATTTGCTTCTTGAGGAATATCTGTTATCTGACACAATTAACAAATTAAGCGGTCGGAACACTAAAAACATCATAGAAAAAGAGTTTTCCTTTCGACATCAATGACAAGATCTTAATAATATAAACTCGGCATTGATGAAATTAAAAGCCAATTCTAACAATAAAGACTCGATTTTTTCTCAATCCAAACACTATTTGCTTCTTAAGGAACATCTAAGCCTCAATGTGAAGAAAGTTGAGAACATCATTATAAACCATAAACGAAATCAAGCATTACAAATCAATCCACAATAATTACCCAATGATATTACACTCTTAGTTAAAAAAAGAATTACCTTGATCATTGCGGGCAGTGAGTATAATAATACCAGTTTCATCACCAACCAAACATTCAGCAAGACGATTTCTCTGTGCAATTAACTTCTTACTTATAACCTTAACAGTTATATTTACCCCATTATCCAATGGACGAAGTTGATTCACTTTTTTAGATCCCATTTGTTGCTTCTTCTGCTCTGCCATTCTGAAAAACCCCATTTATTTCCCAGACAAAAAAATCAACAATTAAAAAAAAAATCTTTGACATAAAGGTTGTATATCTTACCTGAAACTCGATTTCGTCAGAGAAAGAGATCGTGGGGATTAGCCAGTCAATTATAGGAGAATAGAGATTTGTTTCAAAGAAAGAAGAATTCAAGTTTATATAAAAAAAAAAATAAAAAAAAAAAATATTGGTTGGGAGGCCTAACTATAAATGCAACTTGGCTACGTATGTGAAGTACCGTTGTAACGTTGACGAAGAGATTTGGGCTTGTAAATGTAAAGAATAGATCTGAGTTGGGCCCAATAGTTGGAAATATGTGGGGCAATTTGTACGATTGTCCTTATTGGGGTGGTTTTTATTTTGGGAAACTTATATAAACCATCATATTTTGAGATTTTCTTACATATTATAGCTACTTTTTCATATTTACCATATGTAGTTGATTTTTAGATTTTTACTGTTGCATTTCGTTTGTAAAAATACATGTATTTCCTGAACTTATTTTTTGGACGATTTTTTAGTGCCCCATTAATTATGGAGTTTTTTAATAATGGATACACCCCACAAATCACATATTTACCATTCCTCCATAACTCATCCGGTTTCTCTTTCATAGTTAAATAAATGTAATTTTTTCCCTGTTATTTTGGGCTAAATATTTGGGTTGTATTTCCTTATAGTTTAATACATGTATTTTTTTTCCTAATTTTTTGAGCTAAATATTTCGGTCGTATTTCCTCATAGTTAAATATATGTATTTTTTTTCCTATTTTTTGGGGCTAAATATTTCGTCTGTATTTCCTTATAGTTTAATACATATATTTTTAAATACAAGTGTGAATACAAGAAAATACACTCTATACAAAAATATACAAGCAAAAATATAAAAAATACCACCGTATTTCCACCAAAAAAGATGAATACATTCAAATCTTTTAAAAAATACACTGTAGGCGTGAGGAGAAATACAACATAAACAAAAACACTAAAATTTACCAAATTTTGTTACTTGTAATGGGAGTAAAAATCGTCTTTAAGATGTGAGAGAAATCGTGCTAATTATGGTGAAGAATAATAGGAGTAAAAATCGGATAGTGAGAATTTAAGATGTGAGAGAAAATATTTGAAAAAGAAAAGAGATTGTGAGTAAGTTTAGATAAGTACCTTATTTTTAGGAAAATACACTGCATTTATAAAAACAAGTTATAGATGATAATTTGATAAATAATTAAGCTACTAATAATAAATAGAAAAAAGATAGTTAATATTAATAAACCGTACTTTTCATAACTATAACAAGTAAATTTTCCTTTTATTTTTGTTCCTCAAATTCCATCAAAGTAATTGGTTTTTTTTTTTTTTTTTTTTTTTTTTTGCCTTAAGGTAGAGTTTGAAATTCAACTTATACCTTGCGAATCCCAAACTTATGTCAATTGTTTTTAATTTTTGACTTAGTGGGGGTTCGAACCCTGAACCAAGGAGCTTTTAGCAAAGGAGAAAAATTAAATACCACCAATTTGAGGGGAAAAAAATTAAAGACCAGTCCTTTTGAAGGATATGTCGCCCAAAAAAAAAGTATTAAAAGCATGAAGGGCTTTAGAAATGTTGATTGAATTTTTTATCCTTCATTAAAAGGCTCTAAAAAAGACAAAATTATCTTTTACTAATTTTCTCAAATAATAGCCTATCAGGAAATAATTTAATAAATAATTTTTTTAAATTTTAAAGTCCACTCTACAAAAGACAAAATTATCATTTACCAATTTTCTCAAATAATAGTCTATCAGGAAATAATTTAATAAATATTTTTTTTAGATTTTAAAGTCCTGTTCTATTTCGCCCAAAAAAAAAGTATTAAAAGCATGAAGGGCTTTAGAAATGTTGATTGAATTTTTTATCCTTCATTAAAAGACTCTACAAAAGACAAAATTATCATTTACTAATTTTCTCAAATAATAGTCTATCAGGAAATAATATAATAAATAATTTTTTTAGATTTTAAAGTCCTGTTCTACAAGCACGCGTGCCTACTGCAAATAAAATTGTAATGACAATTTCAGTGGAAGTTATAAAAAGTTGTTATCTATATATTATTAAAAAGAGGATAGTTTGCAATAGAATTAGGACAAGTGGCAATGCAAGAGAATGCCATGTGTTAGTTTAAGGATAAAAAATAGTTAATTAGTTAATATTAGTTAATAATTAGTTAATTTTTGAATTTGAACATGAATGTACCGATTTATAATTAAGAAATACAAAATTAGATTAAAAATGACGTGCTCCAAAATATTAGTGCCAAGCAAACCTACAATCATTCTATAATGGGGGTGAGCACGTTCTATGTCTCTACTGTTCTTCTTTCTTTTTTCTATTTTTTTTTTCCAAATACATGTTGCTACTGTGTATTTACTTTATTATTTGTTCACTTGAAAAAAAAAATTATAGCATGTTTTTTCTAATCTTTTCAAGTTACGTTAGATATTATCCACAACTTTGTATAATTTGAATGTAAATGTTTTTTTTTTTAAATAATTATTAACTAAACTCTCCACCGTGTCCTAAATTTAAGCTTATGTTACTTTATATATATATATATATATATATATATATATATATAAGCGAGTCATGTTTTTCTCTGTAATTTTTTTACTATGTTTCCTTCAAAATTTTAAAATAGGAATTTTATATATTATATTTTCAATTCTGTAATTTTTCTTACTATGTTTCATTCAAGCCTATATTTAAAGTAGGAATTTTATAAATTAGATTTCCAATTTCTACATGTATAGATTATCTACACGTACTAATTAGAATGACTACATTTTGTAGGAGAAACTACACTGAGCAGTTGTAAGGACTGGATTTGTATGAATGATTTGTCAACAGTTAGCATTTTTAGTATATCATAATTATAGTATTTTTCGAATTCAAATATATCATTTTTACAAGAGTTATTATTTTAATCAAATTCCAAGATAACTAAAAATTAATAGAAAGATAAAGGTTTAAAATTTGAATTTAAACTGACAGTTTTGGAGATTACAACTCCTCCACTTTGTCCAAGTAATCTTATCTAATTAATAGATAAAATAAGGGAAATACCAAAACCAAAAAAGCAACTAACCTAAATAACCCCAAAGCCTCACCCACGTCTGCTTAACTTCCCCATTTCCCACATGCCTTATCACATAATCTCTCCCATAACCCAACACACGGTTACATGCGCGCACACATATATATTACACACCACGAGAGCATAACATATACTCCGCTTTTCAGTGAAAAGTGGAAAATATTTGGTGTGGCTGCAAAAATTCATAACCCCTTCTTTTTCTCTTAATCATCTTTTACTGAGAATTTGCATAAAATTTATTTAGTTATAGAAATGTCAGTCAGATTGTGTGACAATATAGAGGTCTTCAGTTGTCTTTAGTCTGTTTTATTATTTGTGCTTTTGCAGTTTTGAGGAGTCGAATAATGTTGGAGAAGATTATATTTATTGTTCTTTTTGGGTTGCTTCTCTCTGTCATATTTTTTCACCACCAATTTGTTTGATTTGTTGCACCTTTCATCTTTAGAGGGTTTTCAGGATAGATGCTTATCCATATCAAATGTTTACAAACAGTACTAAAAACTTACTAAGTATAATTCAAACGGTGCTATCATTTTTTGTTCACATCTTTGTTCTTATTTTCGTTTCTTATTGCATGCTTTGAAAGAGGAACAACAATTTGTTCAATATGCAGGGCAATCATTTATCATCCCCACAACAAAGAATACTGTCAGGTAAAAAAATTATTTGCTCAAAACAATTTTCTACGCATTGGATTTGCAAGGCTACTATATACATATAGTAGCTGATATATTTCTCATCTCTGTTTTTCTTCTAAACTAATTAGGAAATAGTAGTGATCTTACAACAAAGATGAAACAACAGGTTTTTAGCCTTCAATTCCCCCAAAGCAAACACCATTTTAAATTATTTTTTTGTGTGTATTTGTTTGTGTTGCATGTATCATGAAATCAACTACATTAGAACCAAAACAAAAAAGGACACCATAAGCAAGGGAAAATACAGGAGGTACTATATCACAATAATTTATCTTAATTCATTGTTGTTGTTTTTGCTGGTGCATTTCAACTTCTTTTGATATCATTACCATATTGCTCTTTCCGTTCGACTTATATGTACGAGGTCCAGAAATTTTAAACTACTACTTGCCTTCTTCTTTGTATCATTGAAAATTTAATCTAAATCAAAGTTATGAACATTACGTGTTGATCTCTTAAAGTCCTGTCTGAAGTCTATGTACAATCAATAGGTACGTCATGCTAGAAGTTTCAACTATTTTTATAGAACAAAATACATGTTTACATCGTTACCTTTTTAAAAAAATTCAATTCAATATTGTTGATGTAGATTATTATACAATTTATTAGTGCAAGGCGATTCAATATCAGATTGCTTACTTTAAGGCGGAGGATGTTGGCGAAAAACTTGAAGTTGGATCAGTACTTGGGCCTGAGCAAATGATCTATTTATTTTTCAAACAAAACAAAAGAGTCGGTGTGATCAGGCTATGCTATGAAAAGTTGTTGACATCACTGATTTTATATCTCGGAGAGAGAAGTGAGAGAGATGAAGTTCAAATTAAAAGAAGGGATAGATTTAGTTTGTGTAATGTTTAAGTACGAACTATTGTAGTCTCTAGATCACTTTGATTTGAACGGAACCAATTTCCAATAAGATGTGAATTCCATGAAGGATAGAGTGGTATATGAATGATATAACAATTTTGTTATCTATATTTCATTCCTGCTTTTGTTCTCGCATCAAAAATATTATTGAATGCAGTGTGAAGAATACCAATATGATAGAATTAGTAAGGTTAATAATAATTAGTTGTTGTTTTGAATTTAAATTTAAATTCAATTAACCGTTTATATTTTTTAAAGGAAACATATATACATCTATTTTAAATTGGGGAGTTGGCCACATAATATAACTCCATTCCTGCGCGTGTTTGCGGTAAAAAATATCAAACCTGAGTCACATGATAATTTTTGACAAAATTAATAAGCAATATAATAAAATTGCATGTGCTTAGTTTTTGAATTGACTGTGGTTAATTTTAAAATTTGGAAAACGAACTTTTCGAATTGACACAATTTTAGTGTTCGAATTGGAATTGGAAGATAAGTTTTTTTTTTTGAATTGAGTGTAATTATTTGTTAAGATTGAATTGATATACAAACAAGATGAAACTTGAAATGAAAGATAGGAAGTATAATCGCATGTTTTAATTGATTAAAAATAAAAAGTTAAAAGTCCAACTACAGTACAATTATTTCATCTCATATTTGATTATTTTTTAAAATCAGTCAATGGAATATGATAAAAATAATATTATCTTTTCATATCAAAACATCTAAAATAATTGCGACCGTGACAAGATATTGTGTACTAATTGTAATTTCACTACTAAAAAGTTATTTATTAACAATTATTTAAATATTTCATAGTCAATTTAAATATGTTAATGTGATACAATAAAAATTGATCAATTTTGTTATTTCAAATGAATAAGTTAGCATTTTTTATGATTATTTTTCTTTAAATTACCGCGCATCGCGCGGGTTTGTATACTAGTATTTCCTTTAAAAACACTACTTCGTAGTAGTACATACCATAATCACGGGTAGTACATAGTACATACCATATTCACGCATGCCTAATGCAAATAAAATTGTAAATACAATCGATTTAGGACTAAAAATATATAGTTTTACTTCTTAAATTTTTGCTTATTTAAATTATGTCCTAATATTTAGGAATTTTTGCTTATTTAAATTATGTCCTAATATTTAGGACTTCAATTCAATTAAGACTCTTCTACAAAATTACTATTTAACTTTCTCAAAGCTTCAGTTTTTTTCATCAAATTCACGCATTGTCTCTCTCTTTGCAATAACCTAAAATCTTTTCCTCTTGAATTGGTAAGTATTAACTATTTTACAAGTATGTTATTGGATTCATACTGATATGCTTGGTTTTATGATTTGCCTATCAAGAATTCATAAGATTATTTTACCATACATCTTGATTGATTTAATGTAAGTGTTGATTATGTTGGGAGTAAATTGTAGATAGTTTATGTCTTCTTTTTTCTTGTGTACGTTTGGGATTGTTAGAAATTCATTTTTATTTAAGTTAGAAAACTTTCACTTTCTTTATTCCTAACCATGTACTAATAAAAATTCAACTAGAGTTTAAAAATCATATCTTAAAAGAAATTGATCGAAATTCATAAGAAAACGAAGGGAACGACCGAATTTGATAATTACATGGATCTCTTATTTTTCATGTTGGAAATTGGCACTCCTATCCCTAATCATGCAAAATTCACGTTTGATAGCATGTGCTCTTTTGGAATGCTCAAATTGATTACATGGATACACATGTACGTGTATTATTAGGTTTTTAAATGAAGGGAACGACCGGATTTGATCAAGAATAATGACAGGGATCTCTTATTTTTCAGGTTAGAAATTGGCACTCCAATCCCTAATCATGCAAAATTCGCCTTTGATAGCATGTGTCCTTTCGGAATGCTCAAATTGATTACATGGATACACATGTATGTATTATTGGGATTTTATTTATTTTTCATTGATGAAATCCTTTGTTTTCTTCTAATGTGATTTGATATTTACTTGCAGTGAATTCATCATTGACACCAACTATGACGCAATAAGCTATGCCTTTATTTATTTAGTCAAAGAATTTTTTGAAATTCCAATATTTTTACTCAGTTCATTGTCAATTTTACATCAAAAAACACAATTTTCTTTTTGTTTGGTTAATAACGCGACTATTCAATTATTCTTACTCAATTGTTTTGTGAAGGTGTATTTCACCTATAACGTTGTACAAAAAACATAAATCATGAATGTTTTCTTGAAAATTTAAAAGTTTTCTCCTCAAGACTAGATATTGATATCTCTGGTTAAGGATGAAAGGATTCAATCTGTTTCACTACTACCCTTAGCAAAATCTTATTCGCCTTTTTTACCATTTAGAAATATATAGACATAATAGCCATTTAATTGTTATTTTTATTATTTAAAACTTTGAAATCAACTAAAATTGTATGTACTAAAAATACTTCCTTATTTGAACTAGGTAAGGATTCCTAATATTTTGGTATTTTTTTAAAAAAATTTACAACCTTCTCTTCTCCAATTAACTAGGTCGACCTTAGAAATGAGAATAGCTCTACTTTAGTACATCAAATAATTATTGAGTGCACGGAGATTATGCATCAAATCATTAGATAGTTATTAACGTTAGTTTTGGTTTACTTTCGACAGGGTACAAAATTTTCAATTTTGATCTTATGGAAAAGTTGAAAGCACTTGTTGAATAAAATAGAATAGCTATTGAATTATAGAGGGGAGATTTACCAATTAAATACTAATATGTCTTATAAAAAAATAATGAATATTGGCTGAATGAACTTATATAAACCTTTACTTCCAAATTCAATTCAAATTCCAATGATGTATCTTGGAATAATAATTTTTTTACATAATGTAAGAGTAAAAAACGTGTTAAATGAAATAAATATTTGTGGTGCAAGAAATTAGAAATAAAGCAAAATAAATATAGCGATAAATATTAGATTGGTAAAATGCAAATTATAAGTAACAAGGATAAAATATTAGAAAATAAAATATATTCTAAATAATTTTTTTTGTTACATTATTCGAACAAATAAAAACTCTCAATACCCTTTTATATATTAAATTATGTGACTACTAAATAAACATAAATTATCGACAGAAAGCTAAATAATAAATTCTTAGCTAAGAGCAATCTAGCCACAGATTAACGACGAAGTTCATAGTTAAGTCCGACTTTTTTGGTTGTAGTGTTAGTTGTCAGTATGCGCTTTTTAGTCCCGCACAACGCGTATACTAAAACTAGTTTAAAAAAATTTGCTAGGTAGAGTTTAGATTCTGTAACAACCCGCTTGGTCGTTATAGTCTTTCCGGAACTTTTTGACCTTTTCGAGCTGTTAGCTCGCCCATGACTGAGGGGACCCACACACGCTTCCCGAGGGTGTTTGGATTTGATTTGGGCCACGCCGAGGCACCGATGCCGGCAAACGTCACCGCTGTTAAAGGGCCGGGGACGGGCCGCCATAAAGGGCGAAGAGACACATGTGATCGACCGCTACGGTGAACCGAGTGACCGTCGAGGCGGTCCCGCCTTGTGCGTGAAACGGTCGGCCGATTAATTCATTAACTGAGTATTAAAAACCCTAAGTCCCCCATTCCGTATTATTTCGACTTTAGAGTTCTTAGGAGCTTTTCAAGGATATTCTTGGTGGTAAGTTCTTCTAATTCCTTTACTATTCTATTGTCCTTAATCACCTTAGAATCCCTTTATCTTGATAGTTTATTAAGTGTTTGAAGATTAAAGAAGGTTCCAAGAGTTCTTCTTTCTAGGCTTGTAAGTCATGATTTGTTGGTTGGGTTAGCTCTATTAAGCATGGAATAAATGACTAAAACCTATAATTGCATGACTTCTTCCTAATTAGTGGCTAAATTATGGGATTGGTGGTTAGGGTTTAAACCCAAATTTGGGGGTTTTGCCTAAAATCCGAATTTGAGTAAATTGTTGATTCTTCTAGCTTGATTTTGATAGGAATTCATCACTTAGAGCTTTAATTTCATGTTGAGACCTTTAGATTCCTAATTTCACCCTTCTAGTTCATAAACCCTATTCCATAGGTTGGGGATTTGGGCCTTGAATAGAAGTAGAGTTTGTTTGATGTTCTTCTTGATTCTAATTTCTTGATTCGAATATGCTTAGACTTTCTCTATCTTAAGGCTCTAAAGAAAGGGAAGACTAAGGAGTTGATTGTTCAGAGACCTTTGGCTTTGCTCGACCCTTCCCAGGTAGGTTACGCTCACTCCTATAGTGAGACTTTTTGCTTAAACATATATTTAGACGATATTGTCGGAGAATGCATGTAAACCTTCGGGTATGAAGTTGGGTTGGATATTGTCTTAGGTTGGGCCCTGTTGTGTGATTAGGGTCAGGCACCCCGTTGTGTTATGACTTATCTTATTCTATCATTGTTGGCTTGATGCCACATGGAGATAGTAGATATTCAAGACTATTGATATTTCTTGATTATGATATTGTAATATCTTACTTGTTGTCGTTTGAGTCGAGGATAGTGATTCTATTATGACTTATTGTGTAGCCTTTTCGTGATATTGTTAGTCTGCCCATGCGTGGTACTTTGATATTGATTTGATTATTGACATTGAACTCATACATTGCACGCATTCTTATCCTTCATGATATATTGTTGATACATTGATGACTTCGAGGAAATCGTTACGCAGCTGGCCTCGGTTGGATGAGAGTGACGTGAGGACTGATATTCAATGTTTATCCCGGAATCGAGAATGAGTAGTAGCGATTGCCGAAGTTGTTGCGGGCATTGTGAGGTAGCGATTACCGAGGTTTTTGTCAGAATCGTGAGGTACATGGACTTTGCGGGTCCTCCATGGGTTGTCTTTGTCGAGATCTGATGTTCCATTATTTGAGTACATATGTACGGTGCATATGCATTGCATTCACATTCCATACATTATTGCATTGCATTGTACTATGGCTTCTATTGCGATATTCTTGTGATGTACTTGTGATATACGAATTCGGATTGATATATTGAGACTCGGCACATTTGGGTTTAGATGCTATAACATAAGTGATGACGTGTACTTGGTTACTGGTTCATGTTTGACTTATACCTTGTTGATTTACCTACTTATCTTACCTTATTGCTTTTATCTATGTTAGCTAATCTTAGTCGGCCTATGATACCTACTAGTACTTGTTGTTTGTATTGACCTGCACTTGCTGCATTTTTTTATGAATGCAGAGTTCCAGGTGGGTTCGACCTCTACACCTCGTGGCTGATAACTGTTCGAGTATCTACTAATTCGAGTCTTCAAGGTGAGCAGGGGGACGTTCGTTGCCCGAAGATTCCTCTATCTATTATGTCTTTATTTCCGTTCTAAGACATACTTTTGAGACTATTAATGTATTTTATTACTTTCAAACTCGTAGTGAATAGTTAGAGGCTCTTGTATGGTTAGACCAGACTCTGGGTGGATTTGGTGTATTTCCTTACGTCCGCATGTTTCTATATTATTATCGTCAGACTTACGAATTTGTATCTCTTCCGCTTATTTATTTATTTATTTATTTATTGTTGATTTTATAGTTGTTGGGATAAGGGTTCGCTTATCGATGGGGGAAAGGTAGGTGCCGGTGCGATTTAGCGAAACTGGGTCGTGACAGATTCACAAGGCAGAATTTGCCTGCAAAACTCTGCTTGAGGCAGAGTTTGCTATCTTATAACGCAGAGTTTGCCTTAAGGTATAAGGCAAACTCTTCCTCAAGGGAAAGTTTGAAAAACTCTGCCTTGGGATTTTATTTTTTATTTTTTTAAAAAAATTGACTAAACGGCGATTCGAACCCGGAACCCATGGGTTTTTAGGCAAAGGGTAAAAATTGAAGACCAACAATTTGAGGAGCAAAAATTAAAGACCAGTGCCTTCGAAGAAAATCCGCACAAAAAAATGATAAATGTGTGAGAACTTCATATAATTGGTCCATCATAAAAAGTAAAATTTGAATAAACTAAATATCAAATAATTCCCTTGGTCGAAACCTTATTAAAAAGGGGAGAAGCTTTGACATATTTCCTTTTTGTTGTAAATATCTCAGAAGTGGATGTACATTAATTATCTTGTCATCATCTTGGAATTCATACGTGTAAGTTTTATGAGCTTCACTTGGTGACTAATCCTTTGTATGTTGCTCCTATAAATAGGAAGCACACATGCAATGTTGGAAGGAAAAAAAGGAAAAAAGGAATATCAATACAAAGCAATAGTTACGTACTGCCTTACATATTTCATCATTTAGTACCTTTTGTACTTTATAAATTAAGTTAGTCTTTATTTTATATCACGTTATCGGCACGAGACTCTGTTATCTCAAGCAAATACTTTAAAAGCCTCGAAGGTATTGATTTTTTTTTCTCCTTTACTAATGGCAAATCTTACTAAACGTGAATTTGTAGCCTTAGATATATCTGGCAATAGCTATATGTCTTGGATTCTTGATGCCGAGATTCACCTTAATGCGATGGGTACGGCGTACACCATCAAAGATAAAAATACGGCATCAAACCAAGACCGTGCCAAGGCAATGATATTCCTCCGCCATCATCTTGATGAGAATTTGAAAATGGAATATCTCACGGTTAAAGATCCTCTTACGTCGTGGAATGATCGAGAGATAGATATGATCACCGAAGATGGTCATACTTCCACAAGCACGTTATGATTGGCTCCATTTAAGGTGCAAGATTTTAAATGTTAAGGCATATAATTACGCAATGTTTAAAATTATTTCTCGCCTGAAATTATGTGGTGAAAATATCAACGATCATGATATCGGGAGAAAACATTCTCCACCTTTCCCGCTCGAGTATGCTCTCCAAACGATGCGAGAAATGAAGTTCAAGAAATATTGTGAACTCATTGCACATCTTTTAATTGCCGAACAACATAACGAATTATTAATGAAAAATCATGAAAGCCGACCCACTGTAATCGCCCATTCCCGAAGTGAATGAGGCAAATTTTCGCCATTCTAGGCGTGAGTGGTCGTGGCTCCAGTCGTGGTCATGGTCGTGGTCGAGGAAGGAATTTTAATCATGATTCTCGCCTTGCACCAAATAATACCCTTCACCACCAGAAGTGTAAAAGGAAGGATGAAAAGCATGAAACTGTGCAAAAGAAAAATTCAGAAAATAAATGCTTCCGATGTGGAGGAAAGGGGCACTGGTCACCTACCTGTCGTACGCCAAAGCACCTAGTTTGCCTCCTCAAAAAGGCCGAAAAGAATGCCGAAGCAAATTTCATTTCGAAGATAATGTTGAACCTATACATCTAGATGTGGCAGATTTCTTTGAACAGCCTGAAGGAAAAATAGATCATCTGATCGGCGATGGATCTGTAATAACTTAGATATTTCATAAATGTCGTTTATATTAGCTAATATGGTTATGTTTTCATAGTTATGTAAATAGAGTGTGTGTAATACTTTGTCTAATAGTAATGTATGTTATAAAGCGTATGTAATGCTTTGTCTAATCGTAATATCTACTTCGATGTTTACTTTGTCTATTCTTTCGTTTTGAAGAATATATGGAAAATCCTCGAACATTATTTGGATCAATGACCAGGTCATGAAGATATTTGTGTGATTGATAGTGGAACAACGCATGCTATATTCAAAGATGAGAAATATTTTTCTCACTTGCGTAGAAAAAGGGAAATATTAATACAATTTACGGCAATTCGAAATTAATTGAAGGCTCGGAAGAAACTATATTTCTACCTAAGGGGACGAAACTTATTATAGAAGATGCATTATTCTCTTCTAGATCCCCAAGAAACTTGTTGAGTTTCAAAGATATCCGCCGTAATGGGTATCACGTCGAGACATTAAGTGTAACAAATGATGAATATCTTATTATTACAAAGAATGTCTCCGGAGAAATATGTTTTGGAGAAATTACCAACTTTGTCTTCCGGCCCGTACTATGCAGAAATTAGTACAATTGAAACGCACTCAATCGTAAACCAGAAGTTTAACGATTCAGGAACTTTTATGCTTTGGCATGACCGGATGGGTCATCCTGGATCGATAATGATGAGACGAATTATTGAAAATTCAAATGGGCATCCACTTAAGAACCTGAAGATTCTTGAAAGCAGTGAATTTTCATGTGTCGCTTGTCATCAGGGCAAATTGATAACCAGGCCATCACCAATGAAAGTTGACGTTGAATCTCCTGCTTTTCTAGAGCGTACACATGGGGATATATGTGGACCTATTCACCCATCTTGTGGGTCATTCGGATATTTTATGGTTCTAATAGATGCGTCTTCGAGGTGGTCTCATGTATGCCTCATATCGTCTCGCAACTGGCGTTTGCGAAGTTATTGGCACAAATAATACGCTTAAGGGCACGGTTCCCGCATTATCCTATTAAGGCTATACGTCTTGATAATGCTGGAGAATTTACATCCCAAGCTTTTGATGATTATTGTTTATCAGTTGGGATAAAAGTTGAACATCCCGTAGCTCATGTTCATACCCAAAATGGCCTTGCTGAGTCATTTATTAAGCGTTTGCAATTGATAGCAAGACCATTACTTATGAAAACACGGTTGCCTACCACCGTTTGGGGTCATGCTATCTTACATGCAAGATCTTATTCGCCTCAAACCGAGTCATTATAATAAATACTCCCCATCACAATTAGTATTTGGTCATGAACCAAATATTGCTCATCTCTCGATCTTTGGTTGTCTTGTGTATGTGCCGTAGCACCACCACAACGCACTAAGATGGGCCCCAAAGAAGATTAGGAATATATGTTGGGTTTGAATCACCCTCTATTATTCGCTACCTTGAACCATTAACGGGAGATTTATTCACCGCACGATTTGCGATTGTCGATTTGATGAAACAAATTTCCCACAATTAGGGGAGAGAGAAAAGAAGAAACCAAAAGAGAAATTGCGTGGAAAGTTTCATCACTATCTCATTTTGATCCACGTGCCCCTATATGTGAGCAAGCGGGGAGATCCAAAAGATCATCCACTTGCAGAAAATAGCAAATCAAATGCCGGACGGATTTACCGATTTGAAAAGAATAACTAAGTCGCATATCCCGCAGAATGTGCCTATTCGAATTGACGTTCCAAAGGGACAATATACTAGTGTCATAGCCTCTGAATCTCATCCACGCCTGAAGCGTGGTAGGCCATTGGGCTCCAAGGATAGAAATCCTAGAAAAAGAAATACAAACAATGATCAGAATGACACTATGAAAGGATCTCATGAAGAGATTCAAGATCTGATTAATCCTGATATTCCTGAAGAAGTCAGCAAACCCGAGACTCCAGTGAGTAAAGAACTATCATTAAGTTTTACTGATGATGAGGTCAATTTGAATCATTCGAAAATTGTGTGAATAGTGTTTTTGCATATAATGTTGCACTAAATATTATGAAAGGCAGTGAGGATCAGGAACCTCAATCCGTCGAAGAATGTCGACGAAGATATGATTGGCCAAAATGGCAAGAAGCAATTCAATCAGAATTGAATTCACTTGCTAAACGTGAGGTTTTTGGACTTGTAGTCCAAACGCCTAATGGTGTAAAACCAATTGGCTACAAATGGGTCTTTGTACGGAAAAGAAATGAGAGAAATGAAATTGTACGATACAAAGCACGCCTTGTTGCACAAGGATTCTCTCAAAGACCGGCGTTGACTATGAAGAAACGTATTCACCGATTATGGATGCTATAACATTTCGATACCTTATCGGTTTAGCCGTATATGAAACCTTGAAATACATCTCGATGGATGTGGTTACGCTTATCTTTATGGCTCACTTGATAATGAAATTTATATGAAAATCCCGAAGGATATAAAATGCCGAAGCATTTGGTTTAAAGTCTCGGGAAATGTATTCAATCGTATTACAAAGATCATTATATGGTTTAAAACAATCAGGGCGCATGTGGTATAATCGCTTAAGTGAGTACTTGATAAATGAAAGATATACAAATGATGCCATTTGTCCATGTGTTTTTATTAAGAAAACAAAATCAGGGTTCATTATACTTGTTGTTTATGTTGATGACATAAATCTCATTGGAACTCCAGAAGAGCTCCAAAAGGCGATTGAATATTTGAAGGAAGAATTTGAGATGAAAGATCTCGGAAAGACAAAAACTGTCTTGGTCTCGCAAATTGAACATTTCACAAAAGGGATCTTTATCCATCAATCGCCTATATAGAGAAAGTTTTAAAACGGTTTTACATGGACAATGCGCATCCTTTAAGTACTCCTATGGTTGGACAATGCGCATCCTTTAAGTACTCCTATGGTTGTTCGCTCACTTGAAGTGAGCAAAGATCCATTCCGACCTCAGGAAGAAAACGAAGAGCTACTTGGGCACGAAGTACCATATCTTAGTGCAATAGGTGCACTTATGTATCTTGCTAATGCTACAAGACCTGACATAGCATTTTCTGTTAATTTGCTAGCAAGATATAGCTCTTCTCCTACACGGAGGCATTGGAACGGGATTAAGCATATATTGCGATATCTGAAGGGAACTAGCGATATGGGTCTGTTTTATACTAACAAAGGTAGTACAGATCTTGTTGGTTATGCGGATGCGGAGTTATTTATCTGATCCACATAAAGCTCGATCTCAAACAGGCTATCTGTTTACATGCGGAGGTACTGCTATATCATGGCGATCGACAAAGCAGTCTATTGTTGCTACTTCTTCAAATCATGCTGAGATAATCGCTATTCATGAAGCAAGTAGAGAATGTGTGTGGTTGAGATCAGTGATACATTTCATCCGAGAAAGATGTGGCTTGAAGTGTGATACAAAAATACCCACAATATTATATGAAGATAATCGCATGCATAGCTCAATTAAAAGGAGGTTTCATAAAGGGGATAGAACGAAGCACATTTCACCAAAGTTATTCTTCACACATGATCTTAGAAAAATGGTGATATTGATGTACAACAAATCCGTTCAAGTGACAATCACGTAGATTTGTTCACCAAAGCTTTGCCAACTTCAACTCTTGAGAAGATGATATTCAAGATTGGAATGCGAAGACTCCAACATCTGAATCGTGGTCTTGATCAGGGGGAGTAGAATACGCGCTGCACTCTTTTTCCCTATGCTAAGGTTTTGTCCCATTGGGTTTTCTTGGCAAGGTTTTTAATGGCTTGCAAAACCCTCAAAGCGTATTACTAGATATGTGTACTCTTTTTCCTTCATTGAGGCTTTTTCCTTAGGGTTTTCCAAATAAGGTTTTAACGAGGCACATCATCTATTAATGGACATCCAAGGGGGAGTGTTGTAAATATCTCAGAAGTGGATGTACATTAATTATCTTGTCATCATCTTGGAATTCATACGTGTAAGTTTTATGAGCTTCACTTGGTGACTAATCCTTTGTATGTTGCTCCTATAAATAGGAAGCACACATGCAATGTTGGAAGGAAAAAAAGGAAAAAAGGAATATCAATACAACGCAATAGTTACGTACTGCCTTACATATTTCATCATTTAGTACCTTTTGTACTTTATAAATTAAGTTAGTCTTTATTTTATATCACTTTTGATAATTTTTGAGAAACTTGAGTAACTTTTTATTTATGGAAGAGAGATAAAAGAGGAAATGCATTAAAGAGTATATTGATGGAATGGAGGTCACTAACGTTTAAATTAGGTTTGCTAAGGTTTTTTTTTTTTTTTTTTTTTTTTTTTTTAAAAATGATATATTTGTTATAAAATCTGCTATAGGGAAATTTTAAAAAATATACAGCCCAACATATAATATTACACCGCGTAGCCCAATTTATACCACTATACTTGGGGAAAGCATTATACATAATGTATCAACCTTGTATAAAAGTGTATAATAGTGTATAAAAGGTGTTTATACACAAATATGAGCTAAATCGGGTAACAAACTCAAAATATGGGGTATATGGCGTAAATATTTTCTCCAAGTAGACATAGAACGTAATTTTCCTTTTTTTTTTTTTTGGTTAATTTCGAGAAATTTTCACAAGAGATCCTCCTTAAGGACCAGTGTTTAATTTTTTACCCTCTTAAGATAAACTAATCTCTACGAACGTGCGTTGCACGTTAATAATTGAACGTTGATATTTAGTCGATTATAATTTTTTTGTTTTTCATCTGGATAGCATCCGATACCGACATTGAGGTCCGATTAAATCCGAGCGGCGGCAGCAGCAGTAAACTTACGCATATAGTTTAGAGTGAAAAAATATTACAGACGAAAGATAATCATAGCTAATACTAACACCTAGGCAAAATACTAACGATATAAGCAATTTCTGTGTCACAACTGCGAGCATCACAATGAGAATCGACACGTTCAACTTCATCGTCACTGTCCCAACCATTCCAGTGTATGTGTTGATGTTGAATAGTACAACGAGTGGGTCTTTGTCCCAAAACTAAAGGATATTTCACCCAAATAATTTTCAAGATCTCTACTAATTTCTTTCGACACTCTCTAGTTATTTTTCTCAGTGGCTCCATTTCTTTCATGCTACAATCAAGTTTACCCCTTTTCGGTTGAAGTCACTGCCCATAATGACCGTTGTTATGCCAATCACATATAATGCTCAAATGTGACCTCCTTTTGCCGCTTGCTTTAGAATCTGAGAATAGAAATACATTAGTATCAATTAATTACTCCTTAATTCGAAAACCATCATTGAAATACAAGGAGATTATACGTAAATAAACATTAATGCATGACTTTCCAAATTGAGTGTATCTTGTGTATGTGATGGTCAGTGTACAAGAGCGAGGGAGTTGCAAAAAAAAAAAAAGCCTAATTATTCAGCATATTGGTCGGCATTGGAAAACTTTAGAAGCAAAAAAGAATACTGATTCATCAATTAATCAAGAATTGAAGACTGAAAACTTAAACATTAAATTAATTTCAGAGGCAGCTTAATGAAATTTGTGGCCTAAAGCCAAGTCTTAAAAGTGCTCTATATAAGATATTCAATAAAACTAACTTCTGCATGTGTCATACGCGCATCATGCACGTGCGCATCTCGTGCTCCAACGTGAATCCCATGAAAACAACCAAAAATTATCTTTCAATACTTCGAACTGTTCAAATCTATTTTGAAGTTTTTTTTTTTTTTTATACTTTTAATTAAAAAAATATACCTTTTTACTTTAAATTACTCGATTTTTTTAAATACAGCTTTAATTTATAAACCTATAATAGTGAAAAATAGGCTCCAAAACTAGTGCATTGCTTTATCAGCTTCACCCTAAAGCCGCACTGATTAATTCTTACCACGCCTTTTCTGTATAAAGCTTATGTATTATCACATTCTTTGCATAGCTCCATGAAAGAAGTAGGTTTGTTTATCTTCCCTTGCTTCTGCTTCTCCCATGAAGGTTCTATTGGAAAGTCCGCCAATGTTTCCTTCTGATATACGTATCGTTCATTTGTGATTTCATTGAGAATTTTACAACTAAAATATCAATCGATTAAGGGAAAGAATAAAGGAGATTGTTCATTATAAAAGGATCGATATAATTAATTAAGAGATTTAAATATATACATATATATATATATATGTATATATCTTAGCTTAGCATTGATAAAAGCCTTGAAGGAAAAAGAAGCAATCGTTGCAACAATTTCAGTAAGTAATTCATTAGGAAAAGATTCAATGGATGAACAAACGTTCTCTTTTATGCCTTTGTTATTTCTTCTTCCTCTGAACTTTATATTTTTTCTTGAATGACGATTGATCACCATTTTGAAATTTACTACAAACAACGAATGCAACTGAGTTATGTCTATTTATATATAGCTGATTTTCTTTTTCTTTCAGGTTTCCTTCTTTAAATGGGATTTGAAATATATTATAAAAAGAACTAAAACCGCAAAGGAAATTGTTTAGTTTCTTGAATTTTTTCTTATTTTAGGTGTAACACTTCGTGCCTTAAACTAAACTACGTTCATGATTCGGGGACTTAAAAACCAAGACGAGAAGTGTTGGAATTGGAAATTTGCCTGGAACAGTAAAAGTACGTTTACGGTACTTCGTGGACGTATCTCACAAGGGAAAATCAAAAGTCAGTGGAATTTGACATTCAAGGTACAAGCAAGTTATACAGGCCGTACTTCTAAGTATAGGCCGTACTTTTTAAGACGTACAATTTATACGGGCCGTACTTTTCATCACGTACCTCACAGACTAAAAATTGTAGCTTTGGAAATTGACACATGAGGTACTCCCATAATGTACGGGACGTACAATAATGTACGAGCAGTACATTGTGCCCTTACTTCTTCCTGCTTCAGCAAAAATATAAATACCAGACTTGAGTTCTTTTTCTTATTTTCCATATTCCCAAGCCCTAGCACGAAGTTCTTCTCTTCCCACCATTAGAATACATCAAGGTTAGTCTATTCTAAGCATCCCGAGTGAATTCCAACATATATTCTTGAGTATTAAATAGGAATTCATTGTTCTAAACCCAGGGTTTTCTAGAAAACCCATCACAAGGGTTCAAGATTAAAGCTTTTGGGATTCTTCTCAAGTTCAGATCATTAGTTACAAGTTTTGGGTGCATTAATAGGTATGTAGGGTTTCTATCTACGTGTGGGAACGCCATTGTTCTTCCCCACACCACGCTCTTCCATGATTATACAAAATTTTACCAAAGCTAGGGTTTCCAGCCATGTTCATGATAACCCTAAGTACATGTACCATGATATACCATGTTGTATTAATAATTCGTTATTTTTTTCTTAATAGTCCGTTTTGGTTATTGACAATTTGTCCGCAACCCATGAAAATCCATACTTTGCATTCCATGGGTTCTTAAATGCAAGATATGAACTTCTATGTTTATTTTCATGAACTTCTACCTGCTTTCATGTTTTCATACAAGTTATGTTATATATCTATCTTCATGGTATAATGCAATCCCGAATCATGTTTACAATTATGTTTATATAATTCATGGGCTACTAAGTCAATTATATCCATGTTCATATTTTGGGAGTTACACAGATTATCGAGAAGACTCAGACAACCTGAAACTACGTATGCCAACGTAGGATAAGGATCGCTCCGCCCAGTTAGGACGATTCTTTCATGTTTACCCATAGCGGGTTATTGGATCCATACATGTTCATGTTCATGTGTAGTACCCCGGAAAGGTTACGCACGGCTTTGGCAGAGATCAGACGGCACGTACTTACGTGGTGGTTACATATCGATTATACTAAGGCTCTCCCACTTAAAATGTTTTACTCATGTTATATGTATATTCATGTCAGATATACTCATGATCATGTTCAGCTTACAGTTTCAGTTTCAGTTCTACTATTTCATATGCCATGTTATTTCATTCAATTGTTTTACATACCAAGATAATTTGAATGTCTTGCCCCTTTATTTGCCTGGGGCTTTGTGTTCATGATGCGAATTTACAGAACGACGGATCAACTCGTTAGAACTTTGCCCGTATCAGCTATTGGTGAGCCCCATTCTATTCGGGGTGTTATCTTTATCTATTTCATGTTACTTATGCAGTCAAGATATGCCGGAGGCCTTGTCTCGGTAAACAGTTTAGCATTCAGACTCATGTCAGAGGTTTCATAGACTAGATGCCTATACTATGTTAGATGTTCAGAGTCGTATAGCCAATATTGGCTCAGCATTTATTATATTTACATATTACTTCTGCATCATGATATAAACAATATTTTCAGTATTTCGATGATGTCACATGTCTTATTCAGACTATCCATGTTGTAAAGTGTATTTCGCATCTGTACATGCCTCATGTTGATTCAGCAAGCCATGTCGTTCGCTCGGTCGGTAAGGCAATCAGTGCCGTTGTTAGCCTGTGCCAAGGTTCGGGCGACATTAAGTGAAAGTAGGAAAGTATGTTGGCGGTACTATGCATGAAGGTTAGTAGCTAGTAGCGTGTTGTCTTTGTCATGCCCCAAATCTGGAGAAGCGTGGCCCGCACCCGGTGCGCGGTCGCCTAAGCGAACTACTTCCGACCCGTAACTCGATAAGAATTTCTCAACCTAGGCCGATAGGGCCTACCTGCACACAGATAATACCAACAAGTTGGCAAGGCCACAATCTGGATATACATAAACACTGGCTACCTCGTCTAAACTGGCACACACACCCAAAACATATATATACACAAATGAGCAAGCCGACCATGCTACTATGATTATGCAGAACCAGCAGTACCAAATAGACCTATACAAAGCTAGCAAGGCTATCACACTGGCACACTATACGCAGGACTCGTCTACAAGCCTCTAGAGAAAGCACAAATGTATCATGGTCGGGATAAGGCCCCGTCTGTAAGTACAAAGGAAGGACTCCGAAAGACCTGGCAAATCTGAACAAGGGAGCTCACCAATCGACCGATATCGCATGCGCTCGGCAATCGGAGGTGCATACCGTCTATCCGTCGGCAGTACGAATGCAGACCCGTACAAAAAGGGACGTTAGTACGAAAAAATGTACCGAGTATGCAAGGCAATAGATAACTGAAACTAAAACTGAACTGAAACATAATCATGTGGAGGCCAAAGAATACCCTGAATCTCTCATCCGTCCTGTCTCATTTGAAATGCAATACAATAATCTCATATATCCCACCAATGCGCCGAAGGAATCGTAAAACATATATATATATATATATATATATATATATATATATATATATATATTCTCTCGACCATCAAGCGGGTAATCACCTCACCGACCCATCGGTCGTGCAATCTGCCTTATCAATTCCCCCTAGACCAGGCAACTGCCTAATTTCCCGTTGACAGTACTGTGAAATTTAAAGAAAATATATATATATGTATATATCATGGTGTATATCAAGTGTAACTGAAATATATGAAGACATCAACATGTTTCTTTCTAACTCTTCTACTAATAATGAACTAAAGAGCGGATAGAAATCCCTCGAAAGATACAATAGCACATCTAGAAGCGTTACATCTCTATGACAGCTCTAAACAATAGTTCTCTTTCTTTAAGATTCGATAAACGCTTACTATCTATAGAATCATGCCAAGAAAATAAAGGATAGCCATTACATCCCTTGGTTGCTAACGACTCAATATATACTTCTCATAGAACTTCAACCTACATCAAGGTATTAGAACTATGGTTAATGCCATGGAAGAACTCAAAACACATTTCTAAGCTAGTAGCTCTCTTACGGAAAATTGGGCAGCACTTTCCCCCGTAGAACTTCAACCTACATCAAAGTATTAGAACTATGGTTAATGCCATGAAAGAACTCAAAACACATTTCTAAGCTAGTAGATCTCTTACGGAAAATTGGGCAGCACTTTCCCAAATTCAAAACAGCACCAAACAATAATACTAACAATATGAACAATCAATCCCATCCATTTTGCCTCTCAACAATGTAAGAACAATTCAAACAATAGTACAACGAGTGGCAAGCTCGGTTTATGATTAAACAACTATACTTTTAAACACATTCTTCCTTCCAGACTTTATCAACAACATTAACCATAACATATTCAATTATCCCTGCTGATTTTCAGCCATAATACAACTTCAAAACGGCTCAATAACAGTCCCACAAGTTCAGCAACTTAAAACCAATTTTCAAATTACTAAAACACATTTCCGACTTGCCTTTTCTTTCAAATCGAGCAAAACAACCAACAGTACATAATTAAGCCTCTTCTTAGCCATGAATTCAGTTAAAAGACATGTTCACAATCAGCCAACAGTGGCGCAACAACAAACAACATACTACTCTTTCGAAACTCGCAAGTTCTAGTCTTTATGATCGAGTTACAACTTGTAGAAGCTTAGATGATGGAAAGATAAGCATAAACTTACCTTGGACTGAGTAGAACCCATGAAACCTAGTCCCTCTTCATCTAAATCGGTCCCCTAACGTAGCTACAAGAAGGAGAATGGGAAACTAGCAAGCAGTCCGGGTTTTTCGACCCTAGAATCACTTCGTATCACTCGAAATCACCTAGGATTTGTGTGGAGCTCCAGGGAGAACGTTTGAAGGGATTTCTCTCTTCATTTTGTGCTCTGAAATATATGAAAATGAATGAAGAGGATCAGCATTATAAAATCCCTCTTGGCTGCCCCTCTCTAGGCTGCCCCTCTCTAGTTTCTTTAGGAAGCTTTTAATTGTTGCCTCTCCTTTTGGCAAGTAGGTGACACACCTATTTGTTCAATTAGGGTGTGCCATATGCTGCCGTTATTTAATTTAAATATGTGTCTCATCCTTGTTTAATAATCACGACACCTGTTAAGTAGCTCAAGCAAGTAGGACAGGAAGTAAGTTGGTGAAGCAGGCACGTCGGGTAAGCAAGCAACTCGTTTTTATTTGCCCAAAATCTCATTTCTCACATTTAAGTGCATTCATCAACCTCAACTTAGTCGTGTATATGTTGAATAAAAATACGAGATGTAACAGTCTCGCTTATCCTTCCTTACTAGTAATCGTAGTATTTCTCCTTCCTTACAAAATTTGAGGAAGATTAAAGATGATTTGAACCAGTTTGAAGTCAAAATTCATAGTTAAAACCGACCTAGAAAGTGTCGATATGATAATGCATACCATGTGTGTATTACTGCGTATCATACACATAATTTAATAGACATATACATTAACATAATATGCAGAAGATACACAGATATATAAGAGAGATATATTTCACAATGTTGTCCGTCTTTTTTGACTTTCAAATGATCAGGTTTTTCGACCAATACAATTTCAAATCGCCTCCAAATTGTCCCTAACTTCAAAATTAACTTCTCAAAGGTGTTCCCAAGTCATCCTTTAACACAAGATTAACGTGACTATCACACTGCACAAATTCCTGAATTCAATACTTCAAAGAATTTTAAATTTTAGATTTAAGAGTGCAACTCTAGGCAGGTGTCGAATTGATCTTTAGGTTTCAAGCTTAAATCTCGAACCCAATCAACAAATCATTGTTTAACATCGACTTATTTACCAATAAACTTCACCTAATCGATTTCAATAAACAAATTACTACTAAATTTGAATTTTCAGATTCAACTTGAAGAACAAGAACTTAAAACTCAGCAAAAGGAGGAGGGAGAGGAAGAAGGATGCCCTTGGCTACCAGGTGCCAATTTTTTTAGTATATAATATCATGTAGTTTAGGAGTTTTATCTGTCTTTAGTTTCATTGCTTGTTATTTTGTCTAGTTCTATAATAGCGTTTATTCTAGTGAGTTTTACGAGCACTTGATATTTTCGGGGCGTCCGAAGATTCAACCATTTTTGTATGATTTCTCTTGAGGCTCTTTCAAACAAACGAGGAATGAGTGATCACAAGCCAATCAAATTGGGCTAAAACTTGCTAACAACATCAAGTTCAGTTATTTCTGGCCATTCATTTGACCGGATGGCCATGGAATGCCAATTTTATATGACGAGGCGTTGAGTGTCAACATGTCATCCCAACTTTCAATGATTTGCCTATTATTGCAATAAGAGACGGTCGAAATTTTGACAATGAGAAAAAAATACATTTGCCTCTCATCAGCATTTTCTCTACTTCTTTTACTACTCTGTATCACTTGTCATTCTAGGCAAATTTACTATTTTAAATTATTGTTTGCAGAGTATAACTACTTTGCGACAGAGATTTGAACTTAGCATAGATCAAGTCTTTTGGCAAATTAGCTAGGAGGCTTGGTTTAGAGACCTTAACTATCATGAAGTTGACATAAACACCTGAACGCACGAGCAAGTCTCGAGATTTAAAAAAAATAAAATAATGTTATTTAAAATAGATTAAAACAAACTCATTTTAAACAATAGTCGAAGTGTATGAAATTATACAAGATCTTATCGATTTAATTGTCTATGAACATAAATGTAATTCGAAGCAAGTTAATGGTATAAGCATTTCTAGCTAGTGACTAGAACTGAAATTAAACAAAATTGGACTAGAACTAATGAACTTCTGGCATATAGAGATGTAACATAAAAAAAAACTAAAGAATGCTCTACTATCTCTTTGGGCCAACTACCACATGACTCCTAAGAAGAATGAGAAGTACACTTATTTGTAGAATTTAAGAGGTAAGTATATGCAAAAGTGGCATGAATTGCTGCCCCAATTGGAAGAACATCCTCATCAATGAAGAAATTTGGATTATGTGGAGGGTAAATAGCACCAAGCTTTTCATTTTTTGTTCCCAAAAAGAAAAAAGATCCAGGAACTTTCTCTAAGAATACTGCAAAATCTTCACTTCCCATAAAGCTAGGTGCTACTTCGTAATTTTCCTCGCCAACTATCATTTTCGAAACTTTTTGGGCATGTTCGTATATTTTGGCATCGTTAATAGTTGGAGGAAGTGTTGGATGGTCCCGACCATCAAAGTCAATCTCCACCGTACATCTATGCACACCTGCTTGTGCTCGTACGATCTGAAATTTTCAACAAAATAAAATTATTAAAATAACTATAAGTCAGATGCAATGAATTTTGTTCACTTAAGAAGTCATTTATTAGTGTCGCTCAACAAGTAATCCTACAGTTTGAAATTTGAAATTTGAAGTTATGGATAAAAGTGAATTTTGATTAAAAAATAATCAAACATTGACTTGTGAAGTCATTTAGTTTGAAGTTTGAAATTTGAAGCTATAGATAAAATTTGCACATGGAATGATAGTAACGTCTGGACTTTGAAAATTGGTCAAACTTGGATATGGTAAAAGATTATTCAACATTGGGAGATTTTACCACCTCCAATGCAGTTTATGTGGTGTAAATTGCTTGGATACGAAGCTTAAAAAAAAATAAAAAATTATCATCTTAAACATGACAAGAAATTACTGTAGAAATAAAAGCATTTCATTCTAAATAAATAGTGATTTTAAAATAAATTGTTACCAAATATAGAAATATGACTTTTGTTAAAAAAAAATTAATAATAATATTAGTGCATGCCACATAAAAAGAAAAAAGAAATGAAAAAAGTAGTTATAAGTAGTTAATTAATTACCTCTTCAATTCTTTTCCTCAAACCATAGAAACTCTTCTTATTAAATGCCCTATAAGTCCCAGAAATTGTAGCTGAATCTGGTATTACGTTAAATGAAGACCCCCCTTGAATCATAGCCACAGAAACTACCTGCAAGAATTACACATCATACATTATAATTCTCCACAAAATAATTTTTTTTAAACTATTAAAATTAACTTGAAAATAAGATATTATAAAGTACCTGGGATTCAAGAGGATCAGCCTCTCTAGAAACAATACTTTGCAAACTAATAACAGAAGTAGAAGCAGCCAAAATTGGATCAACAGAATCTTGTGGTACAGCAGCATGTCCCCCTTTTCCACTAATTGTAGCTTTAAAACTTCCACATCCAGCTAAAAATTCACCAGGCCTAGATGCAACTACTCCACTTGGATATTTATGTACTAAATGCATACCAAAAATTGCTTCTACATTTTCAAGAACACCTTCTTCTATCATATCTTTAGCCCCGTGGCCTCGTTCTTCCGCTGGTTGAAAAATTAACACCACCGTTCCCTGCAATATTATAAATGATGAATTCGATTAGCTTGTAGGTATGTAATTAATTAGAGTATAATTAAGTTCCGTTTTAATTACCTGTAAGTTGTGTTGGAGTTGTTGTAATATCTTGGCAGCACCAAGAAGCATTGTAGTATGTGCATCATGAGCACAAGCATGCATTTTTCCATCAACTTTGCTCTTGTGTTCCCATTTTGCCAATTCCTATATGTCGACAAGTAAGCTATTTAGAGGATATTTCAAGATAATTAATTAACTCTGCAGCTTTTTAATTATCTCTTTTCTTAATTGAGACCAAACCCAAGGTATGATCTTTCTTGTCTTTTCTTTCTGTTTAGATAGTTGATATTTCAAATAGAAGTTTTAGCCATGTGATATTACTTATGGTACAACCTTTTCGTCCAACCAATCCGATTTTACTAGCAAAAATCAAAAACGTGTTGACCCTTATTCCACAACGTAACGTAATATATGAAACTGCAAGTAAAAAGAGATGGCACAGTACAAAGGAGTTTACAAATCTCACGAAGATTGTCTATAGATCTCCTTGCATTGATAATATATATAACTTGAATTCGTGCAAAAATAGCTAAGTAAAACTTATATACTACCTTGGAATTGAAGTGCAATGTTTTCTTTTCCTATCATGTGAAGAAAGAAGTTTCAAAATTCAAAAAGATATCCTATTATACAGACTGAAGGACATGAATAAATGCGTGTGGTCTAAAAGAAAAGGAAAAGAAGAAAGGTATGACATACTTTCCATTCATGGCACAGCCAACCGCCGCTATTTCTGACCAAAACGGAAAGCAAATTACCACAAATTAATTTCTTTGTTCCACCATTTACTCGCCCACAAAATTGCCTTAGATCTAGGGCCCACACCATAGTTCGTACAAATAACATTTAATCGGTCAAATCCTATTTAATCCAAGAAAGTAAATTTGGATTTTGGACTGACGATATATCCACCTCCCCAAACCAGGCACCCAAATTCAAGAACAAGAAAGCAATCCAAAAGAAGAAATATTTGATGTTTAACGTGATGACTGATTAGAATTTTAAAAGAGTTTCAGTTATATAGAGCTAGTGTTGATCGACGTATTAATAATTTTATATAGAGCTAGTGTTGATCGACGTATTAATAATTTTTACACTACTATTACAATTGTTATTTTATTTTCTTTAAGTTATCATATCGGACTTGTTACGTAAGAGCTATCCATGAAGCTAGTTATACATAAACTAGTTGGAGTTAAACATGGAGTTGTGTTTGATTATAATTTTTGTAAATAATATTTGATTGTTTGAATGTATTGAGAAAAAAAATGAAAATAAGTTTTTAGATGTTTTTCAAATTTTAAATACAACTTGAAGTTGTATTTGAAATTTTCATAACCAAACATTAATTTTAAATAAAATGAAAAAAATTTCGAAAAAAAGTAAAAAATTCTCATGGCCAAAGGGGTATTAAATCAATGGAGTAAAAATTCTAAGTAGTAGTTTGGCCATAGAAACCAAAAAAAATTTACTTTTTTTTGGAGTTTTGAAGTTGGAATTGGAGTTGTGTCCGGCCATAATTTTTATAAATAATATTTTGTTGTTGAAATGTACTTTTTCAACGAGGCGGTTTTGGTGGTAAAAAAAGTGAAAAATAATGTTTTGTTTTGCTTATTTTTCAAATTTCAAATACAACTTATATTTGAAATTTTCATGGCCAAACATTGATTTTTGAAAAAAGATTCCGGAAAAAATGTGAATAATTTTTTTGGCCAAACGGGTCCTTAGTATTTTCCATTTCAATGCATAGAACATAAAGTAAAACTATAATATCAGGATTGAGAAACTTTGAAGCAGAATATATACTAACCTGAATAGGCAAAGCATCCATATCAGCTCTGAGAGCAACAAACGGTGGTTTACCGGAGCCGATGGAGGCAACGACACCGGTTTTAGCCACTGGCCACCGGTATTTAATTCCCATCCGATCAAGTTCCTCTCTAACTAAAGCACTTGTCTTAAATTCTTCATAAGCAAGTTCAGGATTCTCATGAATTTGTCTCCTTATTTTCTTCATCCACTTCACCGTGTTTGTGTCATTTGCTAAGTTTTTTATATAATCATTCGCCAAAACATTTTGATCAACCAAAAACGGATTCAAGCACTCATGGCCAGAAGAAAACACCATAAACGTAGAGAGAAACATCAACATTAGAACTTTGTTAGTACCCATTATTTGTGAAAAAATGAGTTAACAAAAAGAAGAAAAGATTGGTGAGAATTTTACCAAGAAAATTTGTGGGTATTGTTTAGTTGTTGATTTCAGAGCGACCCACAATGGGACTATATAATAAAGATATTTGGATGAAGATATATTTATATACTATTCGTGTGGAGGAGAAGGAGACAACAAATGTGAAGTGATATTACAGTGGACGTGTTATGATTATAATATTATATGTGGACTAATAAAAACAGTAGCGGCGACTACTTCAACTTTAGCCCTATGAAATTAATGAAAAACGTGCCAAAATTCATAGAACGTGAAATTGTCAGTGACCATACCAGATACGCTATTTGATTATTTCAATTTGTAGTATGGTACATATATTTCATTGACTTAGAAAAGTTGCCTTCTTCTTAATCCTCTTTGGAGTACTACATATAACTAATGTGTTACTTTTTAGGGTGTCATAGGCTTTTTTAAAATATGCATTTTAAAAATGAATTTTATACAATAACTGCTATTACGTCTCAATTTTGAATAAGTTGGAGACGACGGATATACGTTTTCCTCACTGTCCATCGGTATCAGGGATATAACAATATGATTCCACAATATTGTTCATTTTGGTCAATTTAAAATTAAATTTATATTTTAATATTATAATTATTACAACTGTTTAATGGGGGTCATTTGGTTATGGTGATTAGGATATCGGCTTCGGATCGTTGTTGCATATTCAATCCTATTGCAATTGCTACTGTAGTTTTCTTAATCTACCTAATCGGTCAAGAAAATTTTTCTAATAATATGCCTCAAGGAATTTCTGATACTTTCAATTTCATGATTGTGTTCCAGGCTGAGCACAACATCCTAATGCATCTAGTTCACATGTTAGGCATAGCTAGTGTATTCGATTGCTCCCTATTCAGTGTTATGCATGGTTCCTTGATAACCTATAGTTTGACGAGGGAAATCATAGAAAATACCCCCATCTCAATATGAAGTTTGAAATTAAATTTGAGTTGTGTTTGATTGTGGTTCATATTAGCTAAAATCAGAATAAGATTTATACAAAAAAATTGAGATTATTTATCCTATATAAAAAGTAAAATTATAATCCCAAAATTGTAATTATAAGATAACCTTATATTAAACCAAAAATAGTTTTATTTTAAGTGAAGGCAGTAGTTTTTTTCTTCTTTGGACTAGCATGCAGTTGATAATCCAACCAACTTTCCCACATTTTGCACGTGCGATTGAACTTGTGTTTTGGTGTTGTGATTTGATTTTTCATATATTTGGCAACTGTTACTCTGGCTGTACTGGTATGATACACGACTGATTATTAGTAATTGTTTAAGGAGGTAAAGGTCAATTACTTCTTTTATTTAATCTTATTTGTAAATTCTTTTAATCAAACGAGGATCAGCTCTTTAGTTAGTCATCATAAATTATCCAATTCAAATAATTCATTGACCCACAATTCAGGAGTTTTGTTTTAATTAATTGACTTTGTGATGATACTGGCCAGTAGCAGAAATATATTTTAGAGTAATTTAACACATGAAATTAGTCATTTTGTTCACATAATTAACATGAACTAGGAAAGGTCCTTTTGCGAAGATCAATTCGAGTTATCAAATAATTATAAAAGAATCACATGCGCCAACATCGGTTTAGGAGAAAAATCAAAATAATACAACCGTTCTTATAGTGGGCAGATAACATTCTTTTTCTGTTTTTTCCTCTATAGCAAGCTGGCATACCCCACTCTGAGAAATTGAATTGGCTATTATATGGTCAAACATTCAAACCTTAAGGAAATTAAATGATGTCTTTTTTTCGTCAATGGCGCCTGGAGAATAAAAAATGATGTCGGTAATAATCAAATCATGTGTTTGGACTAATTTCTGAATTTTATGTTGTTTTTTTTCCTTTACGCAAGAGTGCCTTTAAAAAAAAAATTGTGTTACTTTCACTTACTATAAGTGTATTAACGTTAGTTGTTCAGTAATTGTTACAATACAACGATATTTGATTGAGCACGAATTTTTTTTTAAAAATTATTATTTTAAATATATCATGACATTTATATGATTATAAGAACATGTCATTGATGGCAAAGTGAGAAATTTAAGTTTAAAAGGTTCCTAAATATAGAAAAAAGTGTCGTTCTTTTTTTGAAGGTTGAACCATCTAAAAAGGAAAAATTAGTAATCATATTTTCGTGCATGAGAAAATCAGAGCCAAGAAAAATATAACAAATGGCAATATTACTTCCAAATACAATTTTTAGAATTACTCTAAATCGAAGAGAACATCCACTAATTTTGTTTTTCATCCTTTCGCTCATAAGCTTGATAACTTGTTCTTGAGTTTGATTGATGTTTACTTTATTTAATAAGAGCTTGTGGGTAGCTTGATCTTTCTTAATTTGGATTTGAATGTTAATTAGATTTATTCATTGGCAATCCTAGACAATAATTATGCCACATATAAGTAACTTTGATCTTGAATGGCTTAATATTTATTTGACTTGGATTTTTTCTTGATCTTTGAATACCTAAAGCTTGTTTTGAAATTAACTACTTTAACGCAACTTATATATAAATTCTTGAATTCTTGATCTAGAGAGCTTTATTCCATTTCTTTTTTTATTTTTTATTTTTTTGGTCTCAAATGAGATACTCCCTCTGTTTCAATTTATGTGAACCTATTTCCTTTTTAAATTCGCGCTAAAATGAATGATCTCTTTCCTAATTGGAAACAAATTCATTTTATGAAATGATTTACAATAACACAAATATTCAAGCACTTATTTTCAACCACAAGCTTTGTGTTTTTAATCTTTCTTAAACGTCAAATATCCACCAAATACATTCACATAAATCAAATGGAGCATATGACTTATATAGTTGAGAGCTAAGTTCTTGGGCGAATAATCTCCAAGAAAGGCTAATGAACCCTTGGACTTGCACCTATGGATGAACTCATTTCATATGGAATTAGGCTTCGCTTGAGTCCATTGAAGTTAAATAATAAAATTCATTATATTAGTTCATAGTAATATATATTTGATAAATATATCTTAAATTTAAAATATAATTTAAATTTCTTACTGAATTTATATCCAACAAAATTTAATTGCCTTCAAGAGTATCACGTCAGATGAAACGTAGGGACTTTCAATTTGAAGAACATAATAATGTCGTTAGCTTTTAAGCACGCCATTTATAGTCTTAACTATTTTTGACTAATTCCTTTTTTTTCTTTTTTTGACTATTACCTCAATATATATATACATGCCTTTCATGCTTATTGTCTTTCCTTGCTCTTGTTGGCAATATTATTACAAAGAAATTTTATTTTAGGAAATGTGGCTAAATAACGAATGCTGGTACGGGATACACGTTCCAGTGGCCCTACTTCTTTTTCCATTTTATGTCAGGGAGTACATTATTGTGCTCTCCTTATGAGAGTTGAAACTTCACTATCTCTATCAATTTAGTTTGGCTTAATACCTAGATAGCCCAAACTTGACATCATTTATAAGTTAGACATTTTAATTTTACTAGTGACCAAATAGACACTTTAACTTTATTAGTGACCACATAGACACTTTAACTTGATAAAAGTGTATCTTTTTAACACCCATATCCATAAAATCAAAAGCGTGGAACACACTACATATTGATGTGTCAAATAAACCAATTAATAATGACACGTGTATTTTGAAAAGTTTAACTATAATTTTTTTTTTAAAATACAATGTAAAAATGAAAAGAAAGATAAACCCCACTCCCCTCCCCTGACTGTCTCATCCTTTTTCCAACCCCTTATCGATGAAATCTCCTATTGCATACCAGTCACCGCCAATTACTCTTTTGCTTATTTTTTATTGGAATTCAGTTCGTAATTAATAAGTAAATGATTTTAAAATCACTAGTAAGAGTCCAACCCAGTAATAGAAAATCAAATTTGTCATCTCAGGAAATGACGTCAGAAGCCGAATTATCTTTTTAATTCTATCTTTGAATCTTTCTAATCAGCCAATTAACTCGGGACTTTTAGAATCTTTTAATCTTTTTTTGGTGTTCATTTTGCCCGATCAAATAAGAAAGAAAAGTTATTAGCTGAGATGAAAGTGATGGGATAGCTACCATCGGGGTGTTAGTTTTTAAGTTATAAATTAGATATTTTTGAGGCTTCTATTCTAAATCTGAAGTGAAGTGTGGTTTTAGTTTTGATTAGCGAGATGCAAATATAGATTTAGGGGAAAGAATGGAAGTGAACTTTGAGTGGAGAATTTCAAGTGCTTTAAAAGGATGAAGGAGGTGACTACGCGGGGGCCATTGTTTGATTGGAGAGGCCATATTTTTGGACGGGTGCTTGCCGGATGCGGGAGATGACAACTTGAAATTTTAGAGTCTTTCAAATATATAAAATGAAAAATAAAGAGCTCTCACGCGCTTAAAACAGGCCGTGAGAAAATGGTTTGACACGTCACACATTTGTGTTCAAAAGCTACACTCTCATCAAGTTAAAATGTCTATCTGGTCACTAACAAAGTTAAAGTGTTTAACTTACAAACATATTAAGTTTTGGGCTATATCTATGATAAGTTCATTTACTTTTATTCTATACTATATTACAGTACAGGCGACCAGTAAATATTGATTAAACTTTTTGTCCTTCATTAAAAAACCCTGCAATAGATAAAATTGTCAATCTACTATTTTTCAATATTTGAGAATTCAAAATAAATAATTATTTATGTTATTAAGTCTTTCCTTATTTCAACCGGGTAAGAAGTCCTAATATTTTACACTTCTAAATCAATTTAAGTAGTAATATCTTGAATCCCATATACGGGCAATTTGTTTAGGTCTACGTTTACGGACAATAGTTTAGGTGTACCAGCAAACATGCCTTTCTTCTCTATTTTTTCGTTTGTCTTTTTATTTGCTGTTGATTCAAATAGTTTTTCTTGCATTCAACATGATTTTCTTTTCTGCCTTTCTTTATTTCTATTAGTTAATAGCTTATTAGTTAATAACTTATGTTGTAGTTTACTGTAGAAGTCACGCGACTTCCGAAACTCTAATTGTGTATGTGCAAGTTAAAAATCAACAATTGTCAATGATTCTCATATTTCTTGTGTTTTTTCTTTCAGTTGAATTTTTTTATCAAAAAACTGAGAATAAACATGCGATGTTTCAATTGGTATGTGCCGGGAAAATCAAAGGTTATATTTCTTCATCTCTTTTCTTTGTTTAAATAAAATTTTGTGTAAGTTAACTTCAAGTGTATCCCGAAACTTCAAGTGTATCCCGATAAATCTAAGAGAGAGTTATGTTGTCCGTTGTTTAAATATTAAATAATAATAAAAATAATAATAATTTCTCTAATCGTTGAATGAATATACAAGACTGCATAGTCTAACGTAGTTAGTTTCAAATTGAGAAAATATTGATTTCTCCCTTAAATAAAGTTTTATTTTTATTTTTACCTTAGTTGATGTTTCCCTTAAACAATTGTATTTTACTCATTAATTGAATTATAATAGTTGATTATATATTTGTTTTACATTGGTAGATTTTCAGCTTAGTACAAAATCCTAGTTGTCTTGGAATTCTTAATTTCCTTTTGAAATTTTAGGAGATTCATATTAAAACAACTAAGTTTTTTTTCACTTCTTCGATTTTCGTTATTCTCAATTATAGATTTATATATGGTCATAGAACTAAAAATCAATTAAAATTATAGTAAAAACATAAATGAAAAAGAAAAATAGAGAAAGACTTTTCGCGAAAAAATACCCAATGTTGACGCCATCGTTTAATTTGTATGCCTTTGATGATTTTGGTAAAAGTATTTGTCCTCTAAGAAAAATGATGAACTATAATGAATCTTTTTTGGTCGTTAATTTGTTCATTTTTAGGTGTATATTATTAGAAAATGCAAGTAATCTGTTTGTTGGTTTTAGTTTATTTGGTATTTCTTTTAGAAATCTAAAGGTTTTTGCGTTATGAATAAATGGATTAGTTGGTGTGTATTATCATAAATTGTGCTAATATATTCAGGAGACGTAGTAATTTAATTTACTAGGTAATATGTTGGGATTTTTCTTGCAATTGTGTATGCCCGCGGTTTTTTCAGATTGTAAGTACATGGATTTGTTAGGTGTAAAATTGTTTCAAATCTATTTGTAGGTTTCTCGGTTTAGTTTATTGCTAGCATTAGAGTGAGACCTTGTGTTAGCCTTTTTTGCATAATCAAACCATATTTATTAATAACATGTTCGTTAAAATTGTTACACTAATTAACACTATCAAATTATTCTCCTCAAATAAGGTATACTAAAATTCAAAAAACACAGCCTCAATTCGAAATGTTTTAAAATGCATTCTATGTTAAAGAAAATTTAATTTTAATTTTTTTTGATTTAAACTAAGAATTATTAGGAACGTTTCTACACAATTTCAATTCTTCTATAAAAGACAATTTCTTTTTTAATCACATTAGAAATTGTTAGGAGTGTTTTCTTTGAATACAATTTGGTTCCTCCTTGAGGAGTCTGGATCAATTAGAATTGGAGTTGAATGATTTCCTAGCCATAACAATCTCTTTTGTACATTTATGGGGTTAAGAATTTTATAAGTTTTAGATATAAAATCTCATAATTGACATAGGAAAACTTCACCAAAAAAAAAAAAAAAAATTAAAAAAAAAAAGAGAAAAGAAGTAATGCCCTAGAAGACATGAATGACGATGTGACTTCGTAACTAATGTACTCGTGAAATTAGTGGAGTTACGTGCAAGTTGTCCCGGACACCACGGTTATAAAAAGAAAAAAAGATTATTACTTTTAAAGATAAATTTCAGAATAATCGCTAGGCTACACGTGTGAGGCACGTAATAGTCATTTAATTATTTTCTAATATTTAGTACTTAAATATCCATTATAATTGATTATTAAACCTTTCCTTATTTGAATTATTTATCTAAAATTTAGGACTAATTTAAATTATTACCAAATGAAATCACCAAGGAAACTTTAAACTAAGCATGGTAACTAAAGATGGTCAACGAGAATGTCTAAAGAGGAAGAGAAAAAGTAATAGATGGTGAGAAAGGAGATAAGTAATAAAAAAGGAAGGCAAAAACTTATTATTATGGAAACAAAATTAAAGCAAATTAATAAACATGGAAAAATAAGATGGAGGGGCGTTGGCGAGATTTCGCCAAGGTTGCCGGGAGAAGGGGACTGAACCAAAATGCCCTAAAAAAAAACAGTTTCGACCAAAATACCCCAACAAAAAAAAATGTTACGAAAATGCCTTTAGCGCAAGAATTATCATAAAGTGTTAACGGACACGGCCTCGTGATTTATAGCGCCAGAATTTATCGCGCTATAGTGTTTTTTCTTTTTTAATTTCCCCCCCCCGTTCTTTGGTTAACCCTTCTTTCGTTACACTTTTTAACGTACTTTGACCATAGATTAATCATGCTTCGGACCCCAAATTTCAATATTTTATATAGAACCCTACTTATTTTTGTGCGTTTAATTAGGTAGGATCAACACATCAAGGATACACAAAAGTTCGGATGACCGTTTTAGAGGTTGAAAAGTGCTCGAACGCCATTTTCGTTCAAGGATCGGTGACATTAGCTTGAAGTTCTTTACGAATACTTAAATTTGTTCATTAATAATTAATCAAAAGTTAGTCAAAATGGCGCGTTCATGCAAAAAAAAAAAAAAAAAAACTTAATTAAATTGCATCATTCATAACCTTGAGTAGATGAAAATACTTAACACACTAATTCATTCATTAATAAGAAACCCATGATATGTTAAAAATACAACCACAACATTCTTGAAAAAAAACTTAATACTTAATTTAATACCTAAGAGCATAACGATATATTAAACTTAAAACTAAAATCACAACATTCTTAATCATCATTAGAGTACAAGTCCTCAATATCGTCCTCGTAAAAATATTGGGCGTTTCTTAAGACACATCTTTTTCGGCATAGCTTAGTTCTCTACCGGCTGATGATGCTTGTTCTTCGCCAACTTTAAGCATGTAAAATCTACATCGCCTCGCCAAAGCATTCTCGTTGTTTTCTTTTCTAATCCTTTGCACGGCAAGCTCGGCAAGCTCGCACCTACTGAGGTACATGGTTAGGAGTACCTCGTTGGTATTCGGAGCGTTGAGATTTTTCAAGTCACTAACAAGATGTTTCCGATTCTAAGAAGTCGATGTGACCATTCTCTACAAACCGCAATAATATTCCCGCGGATCCGAATATTTCACACCGTGAAATCATCATTACGTTCTATAAGAAGGGATTTAGCTCATCTAGTTTGAAATCACTAGTATCGCTCGAAAACTGCCATGATTTGAACTCTCATCGTCACCGCTATTTGGTTCTTTTGGAAGAGTAAAGACCAAGCCGAGTTTCTACTACTCGACATTGAATATGGTGTAGTCTAATAACAAAGAAAGTGGCTACTTATATAGTCAAACCCCCAAGCACCCCGGGGAGTGGGGGGAAGGGTCTTTATGACCCTACCTACTTACCTTATTGTAAGAAAAATGTTAATCTTCACCGGACATTTCACAAACCGAATCCCACTTGGATCTAAATCTTGTGCTACCATATATACCATATTCTACCCTATGGTAACGTATTTGCATCCGATTGTTCTCTTCACGAAAAACGATTAAGAGCCAAATTAAACTCTGGAGTTCCGCGAGGCATTGACATAGCACGCTTTTTTCGGGGCGTTTAAGCCCATCGACGCTAACTTGTGCTCCAAAGTTGCCGACAGCCCTCCCTAACACGCCAATCCCACTCCTCCGTCATTTTATTATTGTATTCTCGATTGAATCTATCGTTAGTGGTTATTTGAGTAATGAAAATCATCATCATCTAGTTCTTGTGTCCTACCCACGCTTCAAATATGTTTGCCGGAGTGAATGATATAACACGGTTAATATCTCTAAATTGATCAAAAATGACATAAAGGGGCTCAATTTGTGTGAAATGTTGTGTGGTTGGTAACAACTATTCGTCAAATTACGTTATATAAAGTTTGATTCGAATCATGACGTTTTTCTCGTTCGATAGGTGAGGTGGACAATGGAGGAGTTGTATAAGTAAAAAATTACGTTATATGGCATAACGCAGTAATTTATCACAATATAGCGCCATAGCGCATTATTTTATCTTATATCGTCATAACATATTATTTTATCAGCGCTTATATCGTTGAAAATTTGCATAACGCCGTAAAATAATGCGTTATGCATCCCCTCCACACTTATTTGATTAGACGTAACACCGTAATTGTACGCATGCGCTGGTTGGTTATAAATACCGAGTTCGCATAACGCAAAAAAAGTAAAAAATTCAAAGTTTCATCTAGTTTTTGCGTTTTGTATTCCTCCTAAATTATTCAAAGTATGGCGTATGTTCCAAGAATTAAAGTTTTTTATTCGGGACGGACAAATTATATTCGAGGAAAATAATTTGCGCTATGATTCTTCCCCAAAATACCATGTTAAGTTTTCACTTGACTTAAAATTCTCAAAACTACTCCAAGCCTTGTATAATAGATTACAAATTAGTGTAAGTGATTTTGATCTAAATATAATTGGAAAATATCCAACGTCATTTACGCCGCAAGGTGTAACTAGTTATGGTCGTTGATACATTCAAGCATTTACGAATCGTTGACCGATTTTTTTGAAGGCGCCTTATGATTATAGGAAATGCATAACTTTAAACGTCCTCGAAACGTATACAGGCGTGTCCCCATTAATCACTTGAATTCACGGGTAGGCTCCTAGAAGCCCCGTCTATAATTCGTGCCGAAGTCACTCAGCGAACCTACTTATCAACACAATTACCCCGACATGAGTACCTATCAAAGCATTTTGACTAACCAAATGCCTCGGGATAGTTTAAGTCATCAATTTCGCGGTAAATATTCATTCTTTTTAGTATTGTTATTATTATTAGTATTGTTATTATTGTTATTATTATTATTATTATTATTATTATTATTATTATTAGTAGTAGTAGTAGTAGTAGTAGTAGTATTGTTATTGTTGTTATTATTATTATTATTATTATTATTATTATTATTATTATTATTACTATTGTTATTGTTATTATTATTATTATTATTATTATTATTATTATTATTATTATTATTGTTATTAATATTGTTATTGTTATTATTAGTATTGTTATTGTTATTATTATTATTGTTATTATTATTATTATTATTACTATTGTTATTGTTATTATTATTATTATTATTATTATTATTATTATTATTATTATTATTATTATTAGTAGTAGTAATAGTAGTAGTAGTAGTAGTAGTAGTAGTATTGTTATTTGATGTGTAGTAGTTAAAACACCCTAATTTCTCGCGTGCAGAGCAGATGGTGGCCGCACCAAATTATGTGCGTGTGTTGCCATACGGATGGTCCAGATTATCCGAACTATATAGTGACATCACCCGTCGAGAAAAATATAAAAATACCTAATGCGAGAAAGTGACGACGAACGAGCAAAGTGACGACGAGATCGAGGTTAGAACTAATCGTCAACATCACAGAATCGTTGGTAAGACATGATGAATACCCCAAGACACGCGAGTGAATCGACCACAAGAACCATTCGAATCAAAGAACAAGCCGACCTAAGCCACTTACAAAGCCAATTTCAATGCCAAAGAGTCGACTTATCTGGCATTCCAATGAGATCCCATATCTTGATCATCTTCAAGATCGCCCGCATGCCTTTGTCTTTACTAGGGATTTACGATCATATTCGAAGAAATTTGTGAAAAGAGCGCCGGATCCGTAAAACAAAAGGCTCATATTGAAAAGTGGATGATTTTCACCGAAAAACATCGCAAAGGGTCAAGAAGATTTATTGCATCCAGTGGGACGAGGGAGTTTAAAGTTGACGATTCCACACGAAAACTTCGCGATCGTCCGCAAGTTGAAAGTATCAAGGCCGGCGAACGGATGCTCCGTGGTAAGGAAACCGCACGAAAAGTACGTGGACTTATTTCAAAGTTCTCACACAAAGCACACTTGTGATACGGGTGACCTCCGCATGATCATCGGAATTCAGATACTAATTTGATCGCGTCAGGTATTAGTTGGCGACATATAGAGAGAAACCCAAGGTATCCCTTCGCCTAAGTTTCTTTTATTTTTTGTGTTAATATAATCGGTTCCTCGTTGTTATACGCCGATATTTCAAATTTTTCGTGTACCTTATTAAAGATCAGACAGAGCCGTCTTGAAAGTATATAACAAAACCGTCACTACCATAAGGCGTATTCGGCGTAGGCGTGCACATGAAATAGTTCACGCAATTGGGTGGCTCTTTCAAGACGTGACGAGATACACGCGCTTCACAACACTTCAATCACGGTAATCGTTGTTCAACAAGCTCAAATCGAAGCCTCGGCGTGTCTTGCAATATTTTCGATTTTTATTGGGCCTTCAAACCATACATCGATGGGTTTGCTCATTGTCGGCCTGTAATACTGGTCAATGGAACACATGTGTACGATATGACATAAAGTCGCTAATTAGCAGCTTGGAATGGATGCAACGTGAGCCATATTCTAGCTTTAAATCGTTAGCCTTAACGAGAGCATTAGCACGCGGGTATGTTTTCGGGACTATCAAGGCAACACGTTATTGGGTGATCGTACGAGAATATGTGTGATATCGTATAGAAACGCTCCGGCATATTGCACAATATGTTCAATGCGGCAAAGGCAACCACCTTTTCGTCTACCATCATATCATGCAGAAGGCATTTGTGCGGCAAACTTCCAAAAGGCATATCGAATCCCAACACTTTGTAATCGGACGTGGGCTACTGCAATTGCAGCATCAGAGAAGAAGTTTAACCTGCAAACGGACATTATTAGGCGATCTGAGAAGCCTTACTCGGTTAAACGTAATCGATAAAGACAAACGGACATTACACAAGCGACGAAGGCAGACGAGCGGGTATGCCGACAACAAACAACATTTTCTGAGTCATTCAATGGCTTGTTGAAATCAAGACGGGGACTACCCGTCATCGCAATGGTGAGAATGACATTTGCTGTGTGGAGCGGTTCGTCGCATATCAAAAGAGGCCAAAGACACGCACAGTATGTCTAAGACGGATGCCAAAACCGTTAAAACTATTCGAGTACCACAAATATAAGGCTCAAAAACATGACGACGGAGTACAACCTCGCGTAGCGCATATTTGAACTCACAAATGTTGGTGCACCAAGGTAGCGAGGTAACGTTCACACAATTCTCACAGGAGATTCCCCCAACGTGCACATAAGTAAGTTGGCAATCATATCACACGCCATGTTCTCACGCCTTCAAGTGTTTTATCACAATGGGGAAAGAGCGCCGCCTTCATATGGCCGAGGAGTATACGGTTGAAAATTATAAAAAAACGTACGCCGGAAGGTTCTATCCACTTGGTAGTGAGAATTATTTGTCACCGCATCCATTTTCAATTGCAAATAAAGCATTTATCCGTAAATTCGTAAAAGCAATGCATACTCACGTATTCATACGAAATGATGTTCCAACGGGGAGATACACTCGAAAATGCTCATTTTGCAATTATGTTGGCTGCGCATAAGCGTAAACTGCCCCTTACAAGATAAAATGGGTCAAACTACATCTCGCGTGGAAGTACCTCTGTATTGATAAACTTAAAGGTACAAGACTTCTTAGTGGTGCGGCACATCCATGCGCGGGTGGCGGAAGATCAACTCAAGAGCATTAATTGATGTATTAAATTAAGTATTAAGTTTTTTTCAAGAATGTTGCAAGCCGTATTTTTAACATATCAGCGGGTTTCTTATTAAATGAACGAATTAGTGTGTTAAGTATTTTCATCTACTCAAGGTTATGACATGCAATTTAATTAAGTTTTTTTTTTTTTTTTTCGTATGAACGCCGCCATTTTGACTAACTTTTTGATTAATTATTAATGAACAAATTTAAGTATTCGAGAACTTCAAGCTAATGTCACCGATCCTTGAACGAAACGGCGTTCGAGCACTTTTTCAACCTCTAAAACCATCATCCGAACTTTTGTGTATCCCCGATGCGTCGATCCTACCTAATTAAACGCACAAAAATAAGTAGGGTTCTATATAAAATATTGAAATTTCGGGTCCCGAAGCATGATTAATCTATGGTCAAAGTACGTTAAAAAGTGTAACGAAATATAAGGGTTAACCAAAAGAGCAGGGAAATTAAAAAAGAAACACCATAGCTAAAGAATTATTGCGCTATGGAGTTAACGAGTCGTGCCAGTAACACTTTAGCGCAAGAATTTACCCGCTAAAGGCATTTTCGTAACATTTTTTTTTGTCAGTATTTCTTTTTTGTCGAAATCGTTGCGCATTTTGGTTCAAGATCGAGAAGGGACTACGTTTCGGTATTCGATGGCTTTTTCTTCCTTATTACTTAAGCTTCTATTCAAAAGAATACATGGATTTGTTAAAATGGTAGCACTATATTAGGTGAAAAAAAAAAAGTAAATTATATCATTGAACAAGGCAAGATAATATGATATTAACATGAATGAAGTAATTAAAGCAAAACTACGTATATAAAATAAATAGCTAATACTTAGATTGAGAAATACTTAGATTGAGAAATGTTAATAATAAACACTCAAGTAAATATTTATAAAAAATAGGAGTAGAATTCATGCAATGAAAGAAGAACAATATTAGAAGGGAAAGCATAACGTACTTGTTTAACTTAAAATGATAGTTAATATATGAGTGAAATAGTAAAATACAAAATATAGGTGTATTCTAAATGGATTCTCAATTTTTTTATTACACTTATTAACAAATGAAACTCTCAATATTCTTTTAAATTTAAGTTATTTCACGAATTATCGACGGAAAGTTAAACAGTAAAATTCATTGCTAATCCTGTTAGAGATGAATTAACAATGAATTATTAAATGAAATTTCGTAATTATGAGCAATTTAGCGACGAAATTTGTAGCTAATTCTAATTTTTCTGTGGTGTTTGCTATTAAATGAGGTACGCGCTTTGATCACTCGCAAAGCGAGTACACTAAAATAGATTACTCAAAAGTTTGAAGACAAAATTCCTCATTTATTTGCTTCTTCCTTTCTTTAATTGTTTTTGTCTCTTCCTTCAGAGTTTTGCTCATTGAAGAATTAATATGAAAAACCTTCGATGGAAAGGAGAAGATGGGGAATATATATCAATTATATGCTGAAGATAATTATATCACGAATTCATGACATTTGAAGACAAAAAACACTTCTCCTACGTACCCCATTTCTGGTGGGTTTTTTCCTTTCTTTGTCAATTCTCAACCTAAGTGGAAAGAAAAACTTTCTCGATTTTTCTTCATTTTCTCACCAACTTTCTCGATTTTCCTTTATTTTCTAACCACTTTCCAATCTGCGCAAAAGATTTTGCAAATTGACAACCCGTTAGTCTCTCAACAACTCAATATGATCTCTAATTTTTCATGAAGGGGGAAGTAAAGGTTGGTTGCACGTTTTTGTGGGAATAACATTCCTGTTCTCTTTCAAATTTTAAGGACTCTATCTCTCGAGCTTGCTGATCCAAGATTATTTACAAGGTTTTAAAAAAGTACCTAAATATACACCGTAATTTTACCGGTTGCTCAAAAGTTTAATATACGCACATAAACATAGTAAAATTTACCCTATATATATATCTCCTGGCTTGCGTGTTCGGCGAACACTCCCGCCCCCAAGTAAATCCGCCCCTGTATCTCTCTAGGCGCGAAGCCACACCTTTAGTTACGATTTCAAGAAATCTAATAACTTTTGCTTAAATTTGTGTTAAAAACATTCATTTGATATATATGATAGTATATTCAAAATCCATCAAAAAAGATTATAATTTATAACTCATAGATTAAAAATTTGAGCTGTCTTTGAGTCTCTCGTTACCACCACAAATGATTTGTAGTTTCATGTGTCTAGTCGACTAGTTTAAAACTATTTTTCTCTTTCTTTCTGAAGTTTTGTTTATAATTCATATTGAACCACATAAATTGAAATAATAAAGTATATATACGGTATCAGTCAAATTAAAATATTTTACACGTGCTTTCATACTCGTGTTTAATAGGAAGTGATGGAATTACGTGACTTGATTTTCCAATATGATGTGACTAAATAACGCGTTTGTCTTCAATCTTCAGCTTGTCATATCACATCCCATAGGCTGTCGGCCACGGTTAGCAGTACGATTTTCATTTTATAAGTTTTAAATTTTAAAAACAATGACTTCAATTGATAGTAACTCATTTCTAAATTTAACTTATGTATATATGTACTAAATTTATTAACAAGTATAGTGTTTGAACAAAAATTATGAAGTTCGGCCGAATTCATATCCCAGTTTTTAGCACCGTCTTTAGTAAAGAGTATATGTCGATCTAAGATTTAAAGTTTACGAGTTTAACTTTTAAAATTTTAGTACTAATCTATAAAATATTTAAAATTATGAGTTCAAATATATTATTTATTGTAATTTTAATGAATTTTTATATATTAATTTATATTACGCATCGAAAGTACTGAATTTAAATAAACTTGCTACTATAAAGTTGTATCTCCCCAGATTAAATGTTTTATTAAGGGAGCAGGTTAACTTTCTCTTTTGTTTATTTATTTATAAATTAGTAAGTAGGACCGTACGTAGGAGTAATTGTTTTGTTAAATGAGGGCAACTCTTTAGGTTGTCACCTTAAATGATTCAATTCACCCTTTATTTAAACTATTATTACTAGAAACTAGAAACAAAGAAGTCTAACAAACGATTAAACTATATATATATTCACCAGCATATACTACAGTTTTGGAAAATTTTGATACATAAATTAGTTTTTTTGTTCAATTGTTCATACTACTGTTGTAACTATTAATGAAACAGAAAATATCCTCTTTCTTTTGCCTCTTCCTAAGACCAAATCCAATATAACAAAAAATAATATTAAGATAATCCTGTAAGGAAAAACTCAGAATTAATAATGCTACGATTATGTCGTGACAAGCTAGCATTTATTAGCAATAAGTTATAGTTTTTCAATAAACTAAAACCATACCACTAGCCTCCCTGAGTTATACCCCGCGTGGAGCCAAAGCCTTGCCTTGCCATTTTTTGGAATTCATGTGGTTGGAATTTTTTTTTTTTTTTTTTTTTAATTCCTAAATTAGGCCGTTGCTTCTACTAACATTTTTTCCTCGGCTTCTAGTAATACTTGTCTATAGATTTTTTTATTTTTTATTTTTGTCTTAGTTTGATTAAGGTTGTGTTCGATATGAATGAAAATGTTTTCCTGAAAATGTCTTCGAAAATGTCAATTTCTCACTTATTTTCATACGTTCATTTCAAGAATTTTTAAAATGCTCGAATTTCTTACTTATTTTCTCACGTTCGTTTTTTATAGGAAACATTTTCAGGAAAATACTCACCCAAGCCCCACAACTCCATCCCAACCCCATCCCCACCCCGCACCCCCAATTTTTTTTTTTGAAGTATTTAATTTTTTTTTGGATTTTCTAAACCACCACATCCCCCCCTCCCCCCTGGTGTGGACCCATACCACACTAACCCCCACAACCACACACCCCCACCCCCCACCCTCATTTTTTTTTGAAGGGGGTGGTGGGGTGTTGGGAAAGGGGGGTGGGGGTTGGGGCAAAAAACCAAAAAAAAAAAAATGTTTATTCAAAACAAAATTAATTTTGGGCGTGGGGGTGAGGCAGCGGTGGGTGGCGTGAGGCAAGGGGTGGGGTGGACTTGATTAAGTGTGTGCTTGATTATGCATTATTTTGGACTAGGAAATATAATTGTAGAGAAAAAGACATTATAAAATCTCAAGTCCATTTTTTTCAGATAATTAACTAAGACTTTTCAAGTCTTAAATAGTCATAAAACTAGGACAAAGTAACATCTTTCCTCCAATTATCATCAGTGATCGTAAAAGTACCAAAAGTATTGCGATTTAGTGACACATTTCGATAAAATGTTTATTGTTGCCAATTTATTTTAGATTTATAAGAATTCGTTAGAGGGTCGAGAAAGTGATATGTGCACGGTGAGATATTATTAGGACAAAGTTGCAGTTACAACTTGTGAGAATAAAACTACAATCATATGTTTCTGTAAAGATAAAAAAAAATAAAGCCTCGATTCTCGAGTAGTAATTCAATGAATCTAATACATTCATGGCAAGTGTACCTTCCTAGTTTTATGCCTCCCTTGTGCGTATCCTCACAGGGTTGTATAAACAAAAGCGACAAATCGCACCGAACCGATAATTTAAATCAAATCGAGAAAGAAACTCGAGTATTAATTTGGTGTTGAAAAAAAATCCCTATTATAATTGATTTGGTTTGGTTTTAACTAAAAAAAAGTAAAACCGAGCCAAATCAATCCGACAATATATATATATATATATATATATATATATATATATATATATATATATATATATATATATATATATATATATATACAATTTTTTAAAATATTTTATACATAAAAATATTTATTTGTTTTGAGATTTATTAACATTTCTTAAAGTTTTTCATAGTTTTTGTCTTTTAACATATTATTTCAAGCTTAAACTTAGAATTTGAGTGATCAAATAAGTTCTATAGCCTATAGATGTTAGCGACTCAAAATAAATTCAAACTAAAATCAAATAAATACTAATGCTAACAAAAAAAAAATTCAATTATCACTAAGAATAACAATAATGTTGGAATCTATTCTTTAGTTTTGCGTTGGTTTAGATAGTGAAATACATAACTTTATTTTATTTTATTTTATTTTTGTCATGTAATTAATACTTAATAGACATACTTATTTTAGCTTGACTTGGTATTTTAAGATTATGATATTTTTCACTATGACTTATTAATTAGCAATATTTGTTTTATGCTATTTCATTACCATTTTTGTTGAACATTTTATTACAATGTCATCACTCATCTCACATTTTATGTTATTTTTTTAAGAAACACCTTAATTATATAGTTGTATCTTACTATAACTAAATAAATATTTGAAGTAAAAGTTATATGTTTTATATAAAGACTTTTTCGGGAGGGAAACCCGAAAAAATCGAAAAACCCGAGAAATTCCGAAATTGAAAAATCCGACTTATGTTGGTTTGATTTGGTATTTGAAAAATCCAATCCAATCTGGTCCTTGTACACCTCTATCCCCAAGAGTATAGAAAGAATTTACTCGCGCCCTTTAGTTAAATCAAATGATAATAGTTTATTATGATTAAGATTTAAGTGATAAAATTGAGATGACGAGAACTTTACTAATTAACTACTATTAAGCGATAATAATGTCATAAAATTGAGTTATGCCGTTAATTTTTTTTTTTTTTGCTAGAAACAATCTTAACCGTGGAAGCGTGGGTTGGGCCTATCCTGAGATGAGCCGTATGAGGCAGAAGCTCTACGTGTACGATTTAAAACAATCTTTTCAACAATATGGGGCCTAGGGACCGATATGATAATTGTTTAGATAGGGTGGCCGGCCTATTACATGGCTATGGAGATTAGTATATGAGACTGCGATCCACAAACTCACGCATGAAACTCACGCTTTACTTAATTGGGATTTCCTTGAATCAAATTACCGACGTTTTTTTTTTTTTTTGGTGACAGTTATTTTCTTCTCTTGTGTGGAAGTGTGGTACCAATAGTTTCTTCTGGTAGAGCTACAAATTAATTGTAAAGGGCCATATTTCTTTGTCCGTTCTGATAGTACACCATTGCCTTCTCTTATTGAACGAGCCCAAGACTTTTCTAACCCAAAAATAAATTTTTGTAACCAAACTAACCCATTAAAAAAAAAAAAAAATCTAAATAGGCTTTACGCACAGATTATGTGCGTAAAAGGACCAAAGTGTACATTTACACTTTAGTACTTTCACGCACAGATTCTGTGCGTGAAGTGCCTTCCCCCCCCCCCCCCCCAACCCCAACCTTCATTCTTTGAAAATCAAACTCAATTAAGCTTTTTTCCATACTTTGACTGAAAATTAGTGACGTTTCAAAACACCGAAATATAAATATTTTATATAGAACTTAATATATTTTTTTCGTGTACAATAATATCGACTCATTGCATCAAGTATACATATACATTTAGATCTTCATTTTAGATGTTGTAAAGTGGTCCGAAGTAAGTTTGAAAACTTGTTATACATATACATTTAGATCGTCGTTATAGGGTTCTAATTAATTATGGACGTCGCACGCAGTTATTATTAATCGACAATAAATACTAAAATAACTAATTATCATTAAAAAAATAATATCCAAAATATATATAATATTAACATAAAATGTACATTTTATTTACAAATATATACAATCTCCTAAGGCCTAAGGATCCTCCTAACCCCACCACCCTCACTATCATCAGGATCCTCTCTCCTCCTCTTAATGACAGGATGATTTATGGCATGATCATCCTTTCTTCATTTCTTCAGGCCCTGGGTAAAAACATGCTTCCTGTAGGAGACGGCGGTTAGCCTCCACCGAGTATCCTCGCAGTACCTGTGTGATGACTCAATCGGAGGAGACTGGACCACAGGAGCAGAAGAATGAACCTGAAATAACATATAAACAATTTAATTTAGATTTATCATAAACTAAACATGAAATAACATATAAACAATTATTTAATAAATTATTTCTTTCTAAAAATACAAACCTGTGTGTCGACCGGGCCTCCGAGATGGCCGGGTCGAGGGCTCTTAGCCGGCTCCTCAACCTGTCTCCCGAGCGCTACCCGGAGTCGTAGCCGGAGGTGGAGACGAGTCAACCGAACAAAGTGAGACGGTCCACGAGTGCGAAGAACGAACTTATAATACATGTAAATAATTTAGTTTAGATTAATAAAATAATTAATTAATACATTATTTTATTGTAAAAAAACAAACCGTGTGTTGACGGGCTCCCGAGATGGCATGTGAGAGGGCTCCTGAGCGGCCCGCGGAGCCGGGAGAGATGCATGGTGCCGTAGGCCCGGGTCGTAGGACGAAAGAAAGTAATCATCGAAAATAATATTCAAGTCTATGTCCTCATCTCCGCCTCCCATACGTAGATCACCAACCGACACCGTGGAAATGACGACCAAGGATCATAACGGGACCATCTCCGGCGTATATCCGTGTGTCTCTCGTGAAGTCGACCGCCCGGAAAAGAAGTCGACGGGATATTCGTAGTCGACGTGGAGCTCGACGGCCTATATCGTCAAGCTCATCTACCAGACCTTTGCCGCCCGCATCACCTTCGCCAGCCCGACCATCTCTATCAGGCCGACCACCTCTATCAGCCTTACCACCCTCTGGTATATCCTCATCAACACGATGCCACCCCCTCACTCGTGTCACACCAAACGGTCTCGGTAAGCATGAACCTATCTATGCCGCATACGCCGCTGGTCTCGGTGGTCGATGGACTCGTAAGGGGAATGCTCTCATGGCGTATCATCAGAGTCATCCGTAGCTTCATATATTTGCAAATTTTAAGAATTGAATAAATTCTTAAAGTAATACATAATAAGACGATGATTGAATAAACTTACCAGCGCCTCATACGCTCCTGAGGGTAATGCATATCCTCGACCATCAGGACGCGGCGTTGAGGGGTTGGCAATCAAGGAGCGAGTGATATGCAGGTACCACGTCATGTACTCATGGACCGGAGTGTCATGTCCGACCGCCGCTAGAGTCGTCATCCTCGCGTTCCATGCATCGACTTCCTGGTGCGTACGCGCCCGCCATGCCGCACTGTCGATTGAATGCTTATCCCTAGTGTAGTGGGTGTGCTCCCAACGTGTAGCTACGGGTATGTTCTGTACATGCCCAAACTGCCATAATACGCGGTCGGGTGCGTGATACTCAACGATGTCCATATGGATCAATGGACACCGTGCAGTCCACGTGCTCGCTCAGCCCTACAAAACGCCAAGAATCGACCCAAATCGATCATACGGCGTCCGTATGAAAGCCTATAAAAGGAATTCAACTAGTTAACAATAAAAGACTAACAAAAATAACAAACTAATGTTAAATCAAAAAAACTTACCTCGGGTGCCGTCATGCGGTCTAACTGATCCCTAAACGGGAGAATGACATGGTGCGTCTCCACACCTCTGGTACGGCCTAGCGACCATCTCCGCGCGTATGACATATCCTCAAAGAACATAGTCATCGGAGGGTGAGCAGCTATGGGCTGAAAAGGTCTCAACCTAGTCCACACCCATATCTGTCATAGTCATCAAAAATATTATTTATCAGTCGTCGTTTCGAAAAAATATATTTACTATTTTATCTACACACACTTAAATATATTACCTGAAGAAGAGGGATAAATGCAACGACCTCAAGCTTCTCGCCCATAGAGGCTCGATCAAATCCTCTGTACATGTAAGCCAGGACAGCGGCACCCCAACTATAACATCCCGGGGGTACCGGTCTAAGTCCTCAATAAAACCACAGATACCTAATGCTCATATCCGCACCCGACGTGTTCGGGAACATGATGCTCCCGAATACGATGAGAAGATATAAGCGAGCACGTCGGCCAACATCACCTCGAGGGGTCGCCCGCCAATCGGATGGGCATTTACGAGGCGCAAGTGAGCATGGAGGGAGGACCGCAACAACCGACTCCGTCCACGCATATCCCTCTGCAGAGGCTTGAAACCAGTGAGCCTAGTCAACTCCTGGTGATACAGCAGCATCTCCGGAGGCTCCACTCTATACAATGCTTGTCCATCAATCTGTAGACCATAAATCACCTCGACATCTGTGGTGACATGGTAAGCCTCGCCGCGGAGATGAAATGTATTAGTCTCTCCGTCGCCGCTCAATCATGGCCGTCACTAGAGCCCTATCGTGCACAAGCCGACTCAACCTCGATGCACCGGTAGATACCGCCCCGACGTAGTATATCTATGATACGGGGATGTGGGGGAATAGCCTCTTGAATATCCCATGCTGACTCCCCCGCACGGGTACGGACCACTCTACTAGAGGATACCAGTGCATCCCATACATACTGGGACCTATGCTCATGCTGTAGATAAAGTACCTCTCTGTTGTCCAACGGTCGCGGCTCCATGGTGGTGTCCTATCTATTTTAGACATTTTAAATTAACCATTAATACATGAAGTAAGGATTAAAGTGGTATATTTTTTACGCATTTTAAATTAATCATTATTTTTTTAATTCATCTCTAATATGTAGTATTAGTTATGTAATCTTTTATCGAGAGATTATACAAAGGATTGAATCCTAAACTAAGGATTTTCAATTTCTAATTAGCAAATAAATAAATTAACAATTAAATATATAAAGATTAATAATTAACAAATCAAAAAATTAACAATTAGCTAGCAAACAATTAGCATATAATTAATAAATAAACAATTAACTAACTAATCAAATAATAATAAATTAATTAGCATATAATTATTAAATAAACAATTAACTAACTAATCAAATAATTAACAAATTATTAACAAATAAACAATTGGCTTAACAAAAACTAAATAAATAATTAGCTAGTCTAACAATTGAAATAACTAATCTAACAATTACCAAATACTAAATAAGCAACTAATAAACAATTAACAAATTAACAACAACTAAACAAATAAAAAAAATTTAAAAAAATGAAAAACTAAATGAAAACAGCCCTTTTGCGCACAAAACAAGTGCGTAATTTTTTTTTTTTTGTTCATATTCACACAATAGTAATGCTTAGGTTAATAAATAAACAATTAACAAATTAACAACAAATGAACCCAAAAAAAATGAAAAACGGGCTGAAAACAGCCCTTTTGCGCACAAAAAAAGTGCGTAAAAGTATTTTTTTGTCCATATTCCCACAATAGTATGCTTAGGTTAATAATGTAATAGAAAAATCGAGAAATACCTAGATCGTTTTGATTTTGAGTTTTTGAATTGAATTATACGCCGCTTTTTATTGCGAAAAAACTTATTCCTAGATCAATATACCACTTTGGTTGGAAATCAACAAGAAACGATGTTTTTGATCGCAAAGACCTTGAAAAGGGACCTTTAATGGCTGATTTTCGTGATTTTCGTTTTTTTTTTTAATAGGGGACCAAGTGGGGAAGAGGGCTGATATATTCGACCTCTTTACGCAAAGACTGTATTCACAGAAATGCGTAAAAGACCGTTGTAAATGTACACTTTGGTCCTTTTATGCACATAATCTGTGCGTAAAGCCTTTTTACGTTCTTTTTTTTAATGAGTTATTTTAGTTCTAAAAATTTATTTTTGGGTTACAAAAGTCTTGGGCCCCTTATTGAACTTTAGGAAACATCACTATCTCTACCATTAATACTCTTCAATCACTTGAAGCTAGCTTATCTTCATTTACTCTGTCTGCACTTAACATGTTGTTTCATCAGAACTTTTTAGGGAATTTTACATAAATGATTACATTTTAGGAGTTTAAAATTGGGCATAGCTACATTTTCAATATTTACATGGTGTAGCTACTTTTTTTCGCTGTATTCGTTTTTTTTTTTTTTTTTGCCGTTTTTTTTCTTCCTACCGTATTCATGAATACAATGATTTTTCTTTTTTCTTTTTCACTGTATTCATAAAATGACTATCTGTATTCATAAACGGGCTCGTTGTGTTCATGAATACAGTGAGTAAAACTGAATATATACACCCAAAATTAACAAATACACCCTCAAAAAATGAATACAAATCTAAAAATTTAAGTTGTATTCATAAAAGAGCTCGTTGTATTAATGAATAAAGCAAGTAAAACTGAATACATAAAAAACATAGATACACCAAAATTAACAAAATACGCCCTAAATAAATGAATACAATCTAAAAAATTAACCAAAAAAACTCAAAAAAGGTGAATACAATCGTGTATTCATGAATACAACAACAAAAACCACTAGTTCCAGCCAGATTTGTCGAACCGGAGCTTCACCGTCGCCGCCTCGACCACCACTAAATCCAGTGAAACCAAACAAAATATAAACATGGATGCTGTCACCGTCACCGCCGGCGAAAAATCGGCGAACACAAAAAATCAGTCCGCTAGATCTGATTTATGAATCTATTAGATCTGCAAATACTCCATACGAATCTATTAGATTAGATCTGCAAATATTCGATTTGACCCGTTCATCCTCGTCTGCAAATACTCCATACCCGTTCATCCTCGTCTGCAAATACTCCATATTCGATTAGACAAAGAAGGACTAAATTGCAGTAATATAGGAACAAAAGAGGACGAGGATGGGAGCAAATATTCGATTTGACCAAATTGAAGGAAATCTGAGGAACAAAAGAGGACGGTACGCTCCAGTGGGGGAAGAGGGGAGAGAGAGATAGGAGAGTTGGGTTGGGAATAATGTGATAATGGGTATTCTATTTTAAATATATATGTAGCTATTAATTGTATTTAACATATTATTCTTAGCTATAGGATGTAAATAATCTAAACTATAGCTACTAAATATAAATATGTACTAATAGTTAGTTATGCTATGTAGATAACTTTTTATGTGTAAGAGCTTGTTTGGATGGGCTTAAAAAAAACAACTAATGTTCGTTTTTAAATTTTATGTTTCTTTAGATAATTTGAAGTTCCAAACGGGCCTAATTATTTTTTTGGGCTTATTTTAAGCACAAAATGACTTTAAGCTGGCCACCCAAACACTCAAAAAAGCTGAAAATAGCTTATAAGCTGTTTTCAGCAACTTATAAGCCAATCCAAGCGGGCTCAAAGACATTTTGTAAGGTAAAGATTTTATGATTCTTAATTAATTTAACGGAAAAGGGCCAAAATTACCCCTTAACTTTTGGAAATAGTTTATTTATACCATTCGTTATACTATTGGGTCAATTATGCTCTTACCGTTATACTATAGGCCAAATATACCCTTGAACTTTAGGAAATAGTTTATTTATACCCTTCGTTATACTATTGGGTCAATTATGCCCTCACCGTTATACTATGGGCCAAATATACCCTTAAGTTACACGGTCTGCCACGTGTCACAATCACAATGGCCCAACCCACTTCCCCCTATAATTACACCCATATTAAATTAATCACCGGATCCGACCCGTCACTTTATTTCACCCAACCCGTTTTGTTTATTTCATTACAGGTTTTGTTTCTGTAAAATATGGTAGTATACAAAATGAAAACCCAAAATGAAGGATCATAAAATTATGGATAACACGATGACTTTTTGGTTTTAATCACGTAAATGATGGTGATTCTTGAAGAGCGCAATTAAGTGATGGCTAGTATGTGTTGGCATTTTCAATAAAGCGAGCTACTTGATTGGTAGTCCATTGATGAATTAAGTCAGAGAGGAACGAGCTCGACTATTCCATGATGGATTTCCTAGGATAGAATGGTTTTTTACGTTTCTTTTCTTCTCCGCCTCGAGTTATTTGCATTGTTTTCATTTCTATGAAGAAAAGATAAATTTGTTTTTGTTACTGTAACAATCCGAGTAACATGGTGAAATTTTTTATTTGGGTTTTCATTTTGTATACTACCATGTTTTAAAGAAACGAAACCTGCAATGAAATAAACAAACGGTACGGGGTAATTGCTGTTTTGGGTTTGAAATAAACAAAACGGGTTGGGTGAAATAAAGTAAGGGGTCAGATCTGGTGATTATTTTAATTTGGGTGTAATCATAGGGGAAGTGGTTGGGCATATTTGGCCTATAGTATAATGGTAAGGGCACAATTCACCCAATAGTATAGTGAAGGGTATAAATAAACTATTTCCAAAAGTTCAAGGGTATATTTGGCCCATAGTATAACGGTAAGGGCACAATTGACCCAATAGTATAACGAAGGATATAAATAAACTATTTTCGAAAGTTCAGGAGTAATTTTGGCCCTTTCCGTTAATTTAATGAACACCTTGTTCATATGCGATGAGAGGCATTATTAATGTCTAACCTCAGCTCGCAAGTTTTTCATGTCCACAAAATTAACTCTTTTTTATTTCCACACTTCCTTTTTTAGTTTGTCAAGAAAATGTCATCCTTCTCTTTTTGAAAACTTTTTAATTTTATTATTGTGAGTTATGACGTCCATGGCGGAGTGTGGATAACCATAAAGGACTTACTGGCTAGGCTTCAAGGCTGGCAAACTTCTGAAGACGGGGGTACATTTGATACCTTAAGCGAATCTCATGGCATAATGGGAGAGGAAAGTGAAGAGCTTTATAATGCGTAATACAAATTGAAATAGTATGGATGCTTTTTGGTTCGATCAAGGCGTAACCTAAGAGACAAATTAGTGAGGTCTGTTGGGCCAAAGCGGGTAAAACGTTTCATGGACTTAGGCTGTGACAAATATGGTATCAGAGAACACTCTCTCCAAACGGTGGTGGGGCCAATCTCAGTGAGGATGCTGAGTCCCTACGGGGAGGGTGTATGTGATGCCCATGATGGGGGGAGGGGGGTGAAGAAGACAAGTCATTAAGAAGGAAGACATGCTTCTAGACTGACAAGTTTCTAAAGAAGGGGTAAACATGATACTTCAGTCAAATTCCACATCCAAATGGGTGAGGAAAGTGAAGAGCTTAATACTGCATAACACAAGCTCATATGATACACATGCATTCATATTCGATGATATCATAACCCAAGAAACAAATCTGTGATATTTATTGAGCTAAAAAGAATAATATGTACCATTAGCTAGCTTGGGTTGTTACGAGACCCAATGCCAAAAATAAAAGGAAAGTTACGTTGTGTGCTCATGAACCCAAAAAAAGTTACTCCAAAAATACTCATTTTAAGAATACTATAATGCATACATATTTAGAAATTAAAAAAAAATAAAAAATTACCAATCACCCAGAAGTATAACTTGGGGATATATAACTTACATGTTGTATATTAATAGCATACAACAGTGTCCCCGATTATTCTTACTGTTGTATATCTACGGGTATACAATTATCTGAACTGACCCAAAAGTATATAATGTACAAAATTATGATGTACATCTTTAATATTAATAGGCGAACTTTATAAATAAGTATAGACGGATAATTTCTTACTCCGCTTAGATAATCATGTAAAAGTCCCCCATTTTCTACCATCCATGATCCAACCATATATAGAATATAAGTAAAATTTTCTCTATCTTACTTCCTTTTCCACCGATTCCAAACCTTTGACTAAGTTACCTTTGACTAGGTTTGATCTCTTTAGTTTCTCAAAGTCTAACCACCACAAATCAATGACCACTTTCTAAGCCTTTCCTTGTATAGTGCTATAAGCTTTAAAAATCAATAGACGAAGAAGAAGGAAATTAAGCAAATAGGAAAAAGAAAAAAAGGAGTTTATTGTTTGAAACACGAGTTGTTAATCGTGTTGTAACATCAAACTTAAGGTTAGGTATAAACATTAACTATATAGTGTATACGGTAAAAATTGGATTTATGCTAGACCGGTGAGACCGGGAATCGAGGGAAGAAAGAAACAAGCACGAGGATGACTTTCTACCGAGGGGGCATAAAATGGGTGACGC
>NC_081349.1:17672503-17750231 GCF_029784015.1 Lycium ferocissimum
TAACGAGAGTTATAAAAATTTTTAAAGGGTAAAAAACCCCAATCCCTGTTTTATAAAAAATACTCCGTCAGACCAAGGCTTTTCAATATAGACGTAACACTTTATCCGTGATTCCCGTTCTACCACTCTGGCGTATATTTACGTTGCGTTGGTGCTATTTGTTGGAAATCAAAAAAAGCAAACTATTATTGCTAACTCTACCATAATGGTTGAACTAATTGCTTTAGCTTCAACTAGTGAAGAAGCAAATTGGTTAATAGATTTATTATTTGGAATTCCTTATTTTGAAAAATCAATTCCTCATTTTAATTCATCAGATAGCACAAATTTAAATTGGTAGAGTTTAACCTTATTATAACGGTAAATCCGTACCTATGTTGAGAAACACAAGATCGTGAGATCATATTTGACAAGCTGGTACCATTAACATCGATTATGTCAAATCTTGCGATAATTCGTATCCACTAACCAAGGCCTTGCAAGAGAAAGGGTCCTGAGGCTTACACGTATACAAATATCGACACTCGTCTCGATTATCTCAAACTCGTCTCAAACACATATATATATATATATATATCGAAGCCCAAGCAAGGCTATCAAATGGCGCAACGGCCCAAAACATATACAAATGCAAGCCGACAAGGTCGCCACGGCGAACGGGATCGCCCGTAACATATAACATACAAACACACACCGTACGTAATAGGCATAACCCACATATACGTCTACGTACCTCTAAATGACTACCGTAATCATATGACGGGACAGGCCCCGCCGTACCCCCGAACAAACAAATACATATGCAACGAACGAATATATACCAAAATGTGGGCTCCGAATAAAAGCGGAGCACTCCAAACACAGAAAGGTGTCCTAAATCGGCGGATCACCGAATCGTACGTCCGTACTCGCGGGCATGAAACGTCCCCCCCCCCCCCGAAGAAAGGGGGTCGTACGAAATATGTACCGAGTATGCAAAGAAGAAGATATAGTAAACAAACCGAGTCATAATCGAAAATGTATACGTAAAGTAAGTGCATATCCAAAATACCAAAATGTTTATTTTCAAAATACAAATCATGCATAGGCTCGTAAAATATGGTCGCCCGCCCGTCATTGGCGCCATAACACAAGATAACACCGTAAAAGTTTCAAATCTCCATATCCCCGTCACACATCATAACACATCATAACGCCATACACAAGATAACACCAAATATAAGCGGAACCCGCCCTCTAGCGAGGGGCTCGGCGAACCATAACACAAGATAACACCGGAGTATAACATAGTGCGCACGACAACATAACCGGCCCGGACTCGGCGAAAGATACAATGTAATGCACGAGCAGTAGTCGTGAGTAACCATATGTATAAAATCATTATTATAGACTCAAAAGATAAGTAAAATGACCATACTTGGAAATCGGGATAATAGCCATACCAAATTCTTTCAAAAGTCATCGAGTTACATAAAGGAAAGTCGCGGGACCCACGGACGGGTGTCGACCCGAGCCGGGCCCGCCTATGGAAAACATACTCATCATACGCCATAAAATCTCCTACGAACATATCGAGGCAATCCGAGCCTTTCTGTGAAAGTTACGGTCGTTCGTAGTTACGTAACTCTTTAAAAACAAAACTTTTTATGCAACATTTGGAAATCAATTATTCCAAAGACATAAGGGCCAATATTTCATCACATCAAACATACGAATACCAAGAAACAAATAAGAATCATAGACATGCTCGGATTGCGAGAATAGAATTTCCTCGAGGCTCGTGTCATAGCCTATTTATAACTAAGGCATGCCAAAAGAAGAAGGGTTGAGCTTTACATACCTCGTCCGCTCTCAAAGCTAATCCAACTCAAGCTAATCCCAACCTACGTCTCGGGCTCCCAAGGTCTACACAACGTCAACGGATATCAAATATTAGCTATAGACGTTTAGGCATTTAATTCCAAACTAGCACTTAATTCTACATAAATTTGGGCAGCATTTCCCCTGTAAATAGACCAACCCCGAGAATTTAACTCGGCCAAATCAACAACAACAACACCAACAACCAAACTAGCAACATCAATAATCAATTCAAAAGCAATATAACATTAAATACTCTTTCTACATAATCCAACAACATTCATTATATTCAATTCAACGGCTTACATTCAAGCCAACATCAACGCTCATACATTCAAATACTAACCCGAACCCATACCAACAATATTCAAGGACATTTTAAACAATTCATACAACATTTCAAACATCCCAAACAACACCCCAACTTACCCGAAGGCACCCCAAACCCGAGAACCACAACCATAACACATTCCTAACTTCCGAATCATGATTTGCACCAACAATCCACACTCTAACAATGTCATTCTCATAAATATAAAAATTACATTAAATGCACATAACCTCCAAATCAGCCCAACAATTACAACATCAACTTGAGTCATTAAACTCTCATTTCCAACATAGAATTCATAACGACAACAATCAAAATACAAATAGAATTAATTCATTCTTTTCACACAAGGGTGGCCACATATTCGGCCAACACCCCACTTACCAACTTCATGATTTTCATTCATTTCAACACACTACAACAATCAAAACATGCTACATAGATTTAGTTCATCACTCCTACACAACACACACACACACACACATACCAAACACACGGCCTCAACTCCAACATGCCATATTTCATGATTTTCATCCATTTTGGCATACTACAACATGCACACATCATTCATAACACATAAAACAAGATTAAATCTTACCTTTTCCTTCAACTTCACAACTAGGCTAGGGTTTGCGATTGATGAAACGATGATCTATTGGCCCAAACAACACTCCACGTTAATGAGGGACCTCCAATTAGTGGATTTGCTTGAAGAAAATATTTTTGTGATGGCTCAATTTGGACTTCAATTTTTGGGGTCTTGGCCGAATGGCCTTAGAAGTTCATCCAAGGTTCTCTTTTTTTTTTTCTAAGTGTGGAATGAGAGAAAGATGACTTAGTAGTCATCTTTTGTGCTTCATATAAGACTTATACATGTGTCCCATGGCCCACACATGTGTTGGACCAATTAAAATTGGCCACAAAATGTGTGGGAACCACCTCCAACCCACACGGCCAAATGGCCAAAAATGCATGATTTCCAACTTTCAATTATTCCACTTTTGGTCCCAAATTTTCCTAAATGTTCCATGCCAACAAATTCATGAACAACTTATGTCTTAAAATAAAATCGAAGGTCAAAAGTCTCGACTTTGTATCCCGGAATGGTTTTGTCCCTAACTTATCATAGTTAACCCGGATGTCCCAATGTACAAAATACGGGATATAACATCCTCCCCCCCTTTAGAACATTCGTCCTCGAATGTTAGATTAACCTTACGGGATCTTATAAGCACTCGGGGGAGTTTCTTTTATAACTATCACAACAATTCATTTATCAAGCAACATAGTCAAGTAAGGAATTTAAATTACCTGTAGGCACCGGAAATAAGTGAGGATACTTCTTCTTCATCTCCTCCTCAGCTTCCCAGGTCATCTCTTCCCGATTATTGTTCCGCCATAGCACTTTAACAGAAGCCACATCTTTATTCCGCAACTTTCTTACCTGACGATCCAATATGGCTATAGGCCTGTCTTCGTAAGATAGCTCCTCTGTGACCTGGATATCATCTACAGGAAATACTCTGGAGGGGTCACCAATGCATTTACGAAGCATAGAAACGTGGAATACCGGGTGCACTGCTCCCAAATCAGCTGGCAGATCTAATTCATAGGCAACCTTGCCTATTTTACGATGATCTGATAAGGCCCAATATATCTCTGACCGAGCTTTCCTTTCTTGCCGAATCTCATAACACCCTTCATAGGTGACACTTTCAGAATACCCAATCACCAATCTCGAAACTCTAAATGTCGACGGCGATTATCCGCATATGATTTCTCGTCGACTCGGGTCGCTAATAACCTTTCCCGAATAAGTTTCACTTTATCAACCGCCCGCCGGATCACATCCGGGCCAATCAACTTAGTCTCGCCAACATCAAACCAACCAATCGGTGATCCGCATTTCCCCGCCATACAAAGCCTCATATGGTGCCATCCGAATACCGGAGTGGTAGCCGTTATTATAAGCAAATTCAACAAGCGGCAAATGATCATCCCGCCTACCCCCGAAATCAATAACACAGCCCGCAACATATCTTCCGCCGTCCGAATAGTGCGCGCCGCCCGTCCGTCGACCGAGGATGAAATGCCGTACCGAGACTCACCCGTGTCCCCAATCCTTCCCGAAATGATCTCCGTAAATTAGTCAGAACCGGGCACCTCTCTCGTCGGAGATAATAGATATGGGAACTCCGTGAAGCCTCACAATCTCCTTAATATATAACCCGGCATAATCCTCACCGAATACGTAGTCCGATCGGGAGGAAATGGGCCGATTTTGTCAGCCTATCAACAATAACCCATATGGAATCATACCTCCGTGGAGTGCGAGGTAAGCCTGTAATAAAGTCCATATTAATTATTTCCCACTTCCACGACGGTATCTCCATCTCCTGTAATAATCCACCGGGCTTCTGATGCTCGATCTTAACCTGCTGGCAATTTGGGCACTGAGCGACGAACTCGCTATGTCCCTTTTCATACCATCCCACCAAGATAAGCATCCGAGATCATGATACATCTTCGTCGACCCCGGGTGAACACGAATAACGGGCATAATGTGCCTCGCCCATAACCGTCGTCGCCGCAGCCCCCGCAACATCGCACACACATAACCGCCCCCGTGTAATAGCACTCCATCGTGTGTAATCTCGAACGGGTCTTTCTCCTTCTCAAGGGCCGCGTCTCCGTACCGTGCCGTAATCAGGATCCTCATACTGACCCCGCTTTATCTCCTCCGTAATAGAGGATTCAAAGAATTCCTCGAACGTAAACCCCAATATCTCCGTAATCGCCCAAGCAAGCGGACTCCAAGACTAGCCAACCGATGGATCTCGCGAACCATTTCTTTCCTCTCTCGATGGCACGTCCGCTAGACCGCCCATAGACTTACGGCCGAGTGCATCCGCCACAACATTAGCTTTCCTGTGATGGTATAGAATATCAACATCATAGTCTTTCAAAGAACTCTAACCACCTCCTCTCGCCGCAAGTTCAGCTCCTCCTTCGCTTAAAGATGTACCGGAGGCTCTTGTGATCTGTATAAATATCAACGTGAACACCATATAGATAATGTCTCCACATCTTCAAAGCATGAATTACCGCGGCCAGCTCCAGATCGTGAGTAGGATAATTTCTCTCGTGCTTTCTGAGCTGCCGGGAAGCATAAGCTATAACTCTGCCGTGCTGCATCAATACACACCCCAAACCAACACCAGAGGCATCACAATAAATCACATAACCGTCCGGTCCCTCAGGAAGGGTCAGAACTGGAGCCGTAGTCAACTTCTCTTTCAGCAAATCGGAAGCCGCGTTCACAAGCATCACTCCACCGGAACTTAGCTCCCCTTCCGAGTCGCCCTTGTTAAAGGCGCCGAAATCGAAGCAAACTTCTCTACGAATCTCCCGTAATAACCGGCCAATCCCGTAAAAGCTACGCACCTCGCAGGTGTCGTAGGTCTAGGCCAATTCTTTACGGCCTCAATCTTCTCGGGTATCCACCGGATGCCATCACCTCCAATAATATGCCCCGTGAATGCCACCGAAGTCCCGTAATTCACATTTAGAAAATTTAGCATACAATTTTTCGGTGCCGAGTACGCCAAGTACCGTCCTCAAATGATCCGCATGTTCTCGCTTTCGATCGTGAATAAACCAAGATGTCATCAATAAATACAATCACGAACATATCTAAGAACGGTCCGAATACCCGATTCATCGTGTCCATAAATACGGCCGGAGCATTAGTCGGCCCAAAAGACATCACTCGAATTCATAATGCCCATATCGGGTCCCGAATGCTGTCTTAGGAATATCACCTCTCGTACCCGCACTCGATGATAGCCTCGACCGCAGTCTATCTTCGAGAAACACCCGGCACCCCGCAACCGATCAAACAAATCATCAATCCCGGGGAGGGGGTATTTATTCTTGATGGTTACCTTATTCACCGCCTATAATCAATGCACATCCGCAAGCCGACCCATCCTTCTTTCCTCACAAACAATACCGGCGCTCCCCAGGGTGATGTGTCGGGCCTAATAAAGCCCTTCTCTAATAAATCTCTCACCGCTCCTTCAATTCCTTCAATTTCCGCAGTGCCATTTCGTACGGAGGAATAGATATAGGCCGAGTATCCGGCGCAAAGACATCAATGGCGAACTCTATCTCCCCGCTCGGGGAAGACCGGAAGCTCATCCGGGAATACATCTAGAAATTCATTAACCACCGGGACCGACCGAAGAGTCGGTGCCTCGCTTCTAAATCATGTACCCGAACCGTATGATAAATATAGCCCTTTTCGATCATTTTTCTTGCCTTGAGGTATGAAATAAACTTACCCCTCGGCGATGCCGTATTACCTGCCCACTCTATAACTGGTTCCCCTGGAAATTGGAAACGGACTATCTTCTTTTGACAATCAACATTAGCATAACAAGAAGCTAGCCAATCCATACCCATAATAACATCGAACTCATCATATCTAACTCTACCGTATCCGCTTTAGTGCGTCACAAATAATTACCGAACAATCTCTATAAACCTCGCTCGGCTATAATGTAATCCCCTACCGGTGTAGCTACCTCAAAAGGCTCTATCGGTTCGCATTCTATCCCAATTTTATTAGCAACAAGGGGAGAAATATATGATAAAGTAGAGCCGGATCTATCGGCATATACATCTCGAGAGAAGACCAAGAATATACCCGTAACAACATTAGGCGACGCCTCCCGGTCCCGTCGGCCGGCAAGGCATATATGCGGTTCGAAGGACCGCTAGAACCGGAACTCCGCCACGACCTCGCCGCGCCCGCCGGTGCCGGCATACCCGCCCCGCGCAGGCGCATAGCTACCGAGGATGAAGATGAACCACCGGCCGACCCGGTAGGCCGAGCCGCACTACCGCACCACCCCTAACCGGCAATCTCTCATCGACGGCCCCCGACGGCCACAAGTAAAACACGCACCGGTGGCACGAAAACACTCTCGAGGGTGCTGCCTCCCACAATGGGAACACGGAGGTCTGGGTGGCCTCAACCGGCCGGAACCTCTCGTCCAACCGTGAGCCCGAAACCCCGGAGCTCGGCTCGCCCCCGAATATCCCGCACCCCTCCGATCTCCCCGCCGCGAACCGTGGGGGGTGTGCTCCGTGCCGGGCCGGGGAGGATATCGCTTCTCGCCGCCGCCGAGGCCGCCGCCTCGAAACTCCCCGTAATACCCAGCCGATCTAGCCCCTTGGGCCGGCCCCTATCATAATCTCTATCGGCCGACGCCCTCTCGCGCCGTCCTCCATACCCCGGGCGTGTGCTCGTACACGGCAATATCCATACCGGCCGGGCCGCCATCACCAAACAACTATCGACCAAATAGCGATCTAGTCCCATCACATACCGGGTGCATCCGATCCGTCATATCGCCCACATAAGCGGACGCATATCCGGCCAACGAGTCAAACTCCAAACCGTACTCCCGACACTCCCCGCCCTCTCGTCTCAATAGCAGAATCGTCTACTCGGCTCGCCGTAGCTCTGGAGGCAGAAAATGGGCAAGGAAGGCCTCAGTAAACTCGCCCCACACGGCTGGAGGGGCACCCTCACCTCTGGACAATACCCAGGACTCATACCAATTTGCGGCTACATCCCGCAACTGGTATGATGCCAACTCGACAGACTCGATCTCGGTCGCCTTAATCAACCGTAATGTACGCAGCATCTGTCTGATAAACTCCTGAGGGTCCTCCGCGGGCTTCGACCCGAAAAACTCTTGGATTACATGTCGAAAATCACGGCCCTCGAACCGTCACGTCGGTCCGCCCGATCACCCCCTACCCGTGCTCGTGGGCCTCGCCCCCGCTACCAATCGGTCAATAACCGGACCGCCTCTCGCATGGCCCCATCCTCCGCCCCCGGGCCGGGGAGCCGGGAGGCTCGGCACTCGAACCTCGGAGCCGGGGGGTGGAGCCGCCCCTCGACCCGCACTGCCGCCGCTCCAAGCCCCTCTCGATATCGGTGGTGTAGCCGAACCGGCCGTCGGGGCACAATCTCGTGCATGTGCTCAAAGACGGCCCCGGTAACTCTCCGGCCCGGCCGGTCTCACCAACCGCCGTAGACTTGCCCTTCTCGGGTACCGTGGCCTTCCTCGGAGGCATCGCCGAAAACATAACATTTCGTTAGAGAGGAGTCATCCCGATAACACAGCCTCTATCGCACGATCTAAGATCGAAGGAAAGATAACATCCTAAATGTCCCGTAGCCTCCCGTTTATAGACGTGGTGCACAACACACCGATAAACAAGACTCTACTAGACACGGTCCGTAGACATTCCGAGGACGAACCGCTCGATACCACTTTTGTCACGACCCAACCCCGTAGGCCGTGACTAGTGCCCGAGCCGGGCACCCAAACACATTCATTAATCCGAATCACATACGTATGGCTTATGCGTATACAAATATCGACACCGTCTCAAATTATCTCAAATCTCAAACACATATATCAAACACAAATATATATATATATATATATATAAGCCGCAAGGCTATCAAATGGCGCAACGGCCCAAAACATATACAAATGCAAGCCGACAAGGTCGCCACGGCGAACGGGATCGCCCGTAACATATAACATACAAACACACCGTACGTAATAGGCATAACCCACATATACGTCTACGTACCTCTAAACGACAACGTAATCATATGACGGGATGTGGCCCCGCCGTACCCCCGAACAAACAAATACATATGCAACGAACGAATATATACCAAAATGTGGGCTCCGAATAAAGGAGCACTCCAAACAGCAGAATAGGTGTCCTAAATCGGCGGATCACCGAACCGTACGTCCGTACTCGCGGCATGAAACGCAGCCCCCCGAAGAAAGGGGGTCGCACGAAATATGTACTGAGTATGCAAAGCAGAAGATATAGTAAACAAACCGAGTCATAATCGAAACAAGTACGTAAAGTAAGTGCATATCCAAAATACCAAAATGTTTATTTTCAAAATACAAATCATGCATAGGGCTCGTAAAATATGGTCGCCCGCCCGTCATGGCGCCATAACACAAGATAACACCGTAAAAGTTTCAAATCTCCATATCCCCGTCACACATCATAACACATCATAACGCCATACACAAGATAACACCAAATATAAGCGGAACCCGCCCTCTAGCGAGGGGCTCGGTGAACCATAACACAAGATAACACCGGAGTATAACATAGTGCGCACGACAACATAACCGGCCCGGACTCGGCGAAAGATACAACGTAATGCACGAGCAGTAGTCGTGAGTAACCATATGTATAAAATCATTATCATAGACTCAAAAGATAAGTAAAATGACCATACTTGGAAATCGGGATAATAGCCATACCAAATTCTTTCAAAAGTCATCGAGTTACATAAAGGAAAGTCGCGGGACCCACGGACGGTGTCGACCCGAGCCGGGCCCGCCTATGGAAAACATACTCATCATACGCCATAAAATCTCCTACGAACATATCGAGGCAATCCGAGCCTTTCTGTGAAAGTTACGGTCGTTCGTAGTTACAGAACTCTTTAAAAACAAAACTTTTTATGCAACATTTGGAAATCAATTATTCCAAAGACATAAGGGCCAATATTTCATCACATCAAACATACGAATACCAAGAAACAAATAAGAATCATAGACATGCTCGGATTGCGAGAATAGAATTTCCTCGAGGCTCGTGTCATAGCCTATTTGTAACTAAGGCATGCCAAAAGAAGAAAGGGTTGAGCTTTACATACCTCGTCCGCTCTCAAAGCTAATCCAACTCAAGCTAATCCCAACCTACGTCTCGGGCTCACCAAGGTCTACACAACGTCAACGGATATCAAATATTAGCTATAGACGTTTAGGCATTTAATTCCAAACTAGCACTTAATTCTACGTAAATTGGGCAAAGATTTCCCCCGTAAATAGACCAACCCCGAGAATTTAACTCGGCCAAATCAACAACAACAACACCAACAACCAAACTAGCAACATCAATAATCAATTCAAAAGCATTCTAACATTAAATACTCTTTCTACATAATCCAACAACATTCATTATATTCAATTCAACGCTTACATTCAAGCCAACATCAACGCTCATACATTCAAATACTAAGTCCGAACCCATACCAACAACATTCAAGAACATTTCAAACAATTCACACAACATTTCAAACATCCCAAACAATACCCAACTTACCCGAAACCACCCCAAACCCGAGAACCACAACCATAACACATTCCAACTTCCAAATCATGATTTGCACCAACAATCCACACTCTAACAATGTCATTCTCATAAATATAAAAATTACATTAAACACACATGATTCTCCAAATCAGTCCGCAACAATTACAACATCAATTTGAGTCATTAAACGCTCATTTCCACGATAGAATTCATAACGACAACAATCAAAAACTCAAATAGAATTAATCCATTCTTTGCTACACACAAAGCCATATTCGGCCAACATCCACACACCAACTTCATGATTTTCATTCATTTCAACACACTACAACAACTAAACATGCTACTAGATTTAGTTCATCACTCCTACACACACACACACACACACACGGCTACATACCAAACACACGGCCTCAACTCCAACATGCCATATTTCATGATTTTCATCCATTTTGGCATACTACAACATGCATACATCATTCATAACACATAAAACAAGATTAAATCTTACCTTTTCCTTCAACTTCACAACTAGGCTAGGTTTGCGATTGACAAAACGGATGATCTGTTCGCTCCAAACAACAACTCCACGTTAATGAGGGACCTCCAATTAGTGGATTTGCTTGAAGAAAATATTTTTGTGATGGCTCAATTTGGACTTCAATTTTTTTGGTCTTGGCCGAATGGCCCTTTGAAGTTCATCCAAGGTTCTTTTTTTTTTTCTAAGTGTTGAATGAGGAGAAGATGACTTAGTAGTCATCTTTTGTGCTTCATATAAGACTTATACATGTGTCCCATGGCCCACACATGTGTTGGACCAATTAAAACTGGCCACAAAATGTGTGGGAACCACATCCAACTCACACGGCCAAATGGCCAAAAAATGCATGATTTCCAACTTTCAATTATTCCATTTTTGGTCCCAAATTTTCCTAAATGTTCCATGTCAACAAATTCATGAACAACTTATGTCTTACGAAATTTTGTAGCTCGTATGAGTGGGGTGTTAAGTTATAGAAGCATCCTTGACATATTTCTCCCATGTGAGTGTGGAAGTAGGCCGCTTCCTATGAGAATTAGGCTCGTTTTCAAAAGCACTCATGAAACCGGGATAACACAAGGTCGTAATGTGCTGACTGTGAAAGCTCATGTTAACACCTTGATTATTATGTGTAAGCAATAATTCTTTATTTCTCTTAAGCAGTGATAGTTCAAGTCTGAGACCACTACGGCTCTGGAGTAAAGATTATTGTTTTACTAAGTAGAGGTTCAATGCAGAGCACACCTTCATTATGCGTAATAATCTACCTTTAGCTGGTAAACTCTCTTATATTAATATTAAAATGAGTGGGGGATTGATAGACTTTTGGAGCATTTTAATATTAAATATATTATATTAAACTGCCAAATTCATTGCGTAAGTGTCCATAAAGTTGTAGCAATTACCATTCACGTTCTAGGCCATTAAAAAGGATGAATCTTGGTCTTTATTTTCTTTGCAACCTCCTACTCATAACTCACCCACATTCATCCTCTTTTTGCGTGTAACTTATGTAACCTCTAAATAATAATTTTTCCATTTATCTACCTACTTTACTATCCCATTCATTTCCTATTCAATTCAAGGATGATTTTCCTAGCTATAAATACTTAGTCATCCTTACTTTGTAATAGTAGAGATAAAATATAGAGTGCATGAAAAGTGAGAGAGTAAAAAAGAGAGTTTTATTTAGTTGAAGGAAGGTGTTCTTGTTTGTGGAGCTTTGAACTCAACATCTTGTCCAGAGTTTGTTGAGTTATGCGACGTGGTCGGCTATTGTATCCTGGAGAGGACAAGTCAGAAAGATTACTGCTGGACGGTGATTTGGTGCAGTGAGCTTGAATCTCCTTAAAGAGAACGAGATATCCGCGCCTCAGCCTGAAGATATTTTATTTTTCAATTGTAATTGTAATTTCAGTTGTATTTTCACCAACAAGAAGTTTAAAGTTAAATTATTTTTAAATATATATATATATATATATATATATTTTTTTTTAACATACTAAATAGGAAAGTGTCGCTTTTTTTAACGAACATCTCTACGTATTCATCATCTAAAAATGTCTTCATTAAATAGTTAAATGACATGTAGATCTTTTTATTCCCAAACTTGTAGAGCTCGGTGATACATAAATTAGGACAAAAGGAGTAAGAGAGATTCTGGTGCTTCACTTTTCACATGTTTGTTGCATGTAACTTGACTCTCATGAATTGCCTTTAATGGAGCCTAGTGGAAGGCCCTTCATTTACAACCATAAGTTGGATGCTCGGGTTATTAAACGAGCAAAATACGTAGTAACCATCACTGCTGTTTGGCTATAAATGGTAGAGCAATTTGGCAGTTTTTCAAAATAATAAAGCCACCAAAAGTCATATCATTGGAAATAGTTATTGGGCCGGGTCCATCCAAAGGGAGTGCTAATTAGTTTGTTAACTTATTATCTTGTCCTTCTCCTAAACCCAAAACCTCTAGCGTATAAATACATCATTATGGGTGTTAGAAAAGAGATATTTTTTCATATTAATACGACGGCTAGAATTTATCGATTAGAAAGAATCTCTGCATCTTCCTAGAGAGGATTTTTAGGGTGTGGAAACATAGGAATTTGCTAGTGAGAATTCCCTATGACCCTTAATTCGAGCCGTGATTGCTACATTCAATCCACTTCCACAAGAAGAAAACTCGTAAGTCACCTAACAAAAATTTACTTCACGAAACGAAACGAAAAAAAGAAAGAAGGAAAGAGTATGCTATTTGAAGGGACTAAAAACTAAAACCAAAACTGTTTTTTCAGCTAGATTAATGCGGTCAAATCCACAAGACTGGACCTGGGGATTATCCAATTTATATCTGAATCTGGTCCAGCAAATGATCTGGCGCAGACCATTAGATGCTTCTTGTGTGGCCTAAGTCCTGCAGAATGCTCATCGTGAATCACATTTTATGACGAGTGAATTCAAGATTAAAAATTTATAGATTCTTAGCATTGAACACATTATATTTTTAAAATTATGAGTTCATATCTACTATTACATAACAAATTTTAATAAACTCTTTACACATAAATTTATACTCCACATCGAAATTAAGATAAATTGAGTGTCAATACTCTGCATCACCACTGCATTTTACACATTTATAACATTCTTGAGTCTACACTTCCGACATTGTGATTAGTCGGCGATATTTATATATCGTGCTTGATACGTTAACTAAGAACGAGCATGCATTACATGAGTTGTAAAAAAAGAAAAAGAAGAACGCCATGGTAAGGGAGGATTCAACAAATTATAGTATTAGGTGTGCTGTTAACGTGGACTTATTTGTTAACGTGTAAAATTAGTTTGTCCCTCAATTATATTGAAAGGTATGAAACAAGTCTCTGCGATTAGTTCAAAATTAAAATTGGCACGATATTTCAAGTAGTGCTCGCTCAATTTGGCTCAAACCTTGATATTGTGAATCGTATACTAGTTCAATAGAAGTGCAACGCTGATAGAAGTACGGAAGTACTTCTCTCGCTGCTAGGGGTGTACAAAGTAAATCGACAAACCGCATCAAACCGATAAATCGAGTCAAATCGAGAAAAAATCCCGACTAGTGGTTTGATTTGACTTGGTTTGGTGTTAAAAAAAAAAAAAAAAAACCCGACCATAATTGGTTTGGTTTGGTTTAGCTAAAAAAAGTCAAACCGAACCGGACCAACCCGACATTACAGGTATTCAATTTTTAAAATATTTATTTGTAATGTAATTTATAAATATTTCTTAATTTTTTCGTAGTTTTTTTAATCTATTATCATATTATTCAAGCTTGAACTTAGGATTTTGAATGCGAATAAGTTTTGTTAGTAACTCATATAAGGTCTAAACCAAAACCAATTCAACACTAATACTAACAAAAGAAATTCAATTTACCATTAAGAATGACAATAATCTATTCTTTAGTTTTGCATAATTGGTTTAGAGAGAGAAAATACATAACGTAAGTTTTTTTTTCTTGTCATGTAATTAATACTTATTAGTCGTACTTATTTTAGCATGACTTATTACTTTTAAATTATGATCATTTTCTTTATGGCTTATTAATTAGCAATATTTATTTTAATCGATTTTATTATCTTTTGTTAAATATTTTAATACAATGTCATCACTGTTCTCACATTTTGTGTTATTTCTTATGAAACACCTTAATTACATAGTTGTATCTTACTAGGACTAAAGAAATATTTGAAGTAAAATTTATATGTTTTGTATCAAGACTATTCTGGAAAAAAAAACCCGAATAACTCGAGAAAACCTGATGTTGAAAAATCCGAATTTTATTGGTTTGGTATGGTGTATAAATTTAAAAATCCGACACAATTGGTTTGGTTTGGTGTTTAAAAAATCCAAACCAACCCGGTCCATATACACCCCTACTCATTGCTAAAAAATCATTAATTTTTTCACTGATTTCCCACTGAAAATTTTTTAATGGCTATTTCCCACTAAATGTCAGTGGGAAAAACATAAATAGTAGAATTTTCACATGCAAAAATTATGAAGTTTCCCAGCGTTTTAATGGAAACCTATTTCCCAGCATGCATTTTCCTAGTGAGATTGTTCGGTGGGAATGAAGTGGAAAAATTATATTTTATAGCACAAAATTTCCACTGAATGTCGGTGAGAAAAACCTCTTTTTCTAATAGTGTCTATTCCGACCAACCAAGCTAATAACAACAACAACATATTCAGTGTAAACTAACCATGTTAATAGTGACAGAATATTCAGTCAAAAATGGAAGAAAGACCTTGATGACATTTGTTTTTAAATTATGTGGAACTTTTTGCTTTTCAAATATGTTTAGCCAAACATAATCAGAGGAACAAAAATGCCAGCTATAAAAATTGAATGAAAAGAATTATGATTAAAGAATTTATAGCAAAAGTATTAGATAATCAAAGTCATGGAAAAACAATTTCAGTATATCAAAGAGTTATGATATTGTCATGCAATAAGGTATTATAATATACTATAGTATTTTAAAATTTAGACACTGCACAAGAATACTGAAATTTAATTCATTTCCAAGTACAAAAATTTATTCAAGAAAAATGCGATCAGATTTTAATAAAGATTGATCTTTTGAAAACGTGAAATAAACATAATTTTTTTCAAGGAATACAATTAATAAACTTTCGGGCATGTGAAAATATCTAAGCAATATGAGTTATTTTTTTCATTTAGATAACACAAGCGAGTCAGCTTATTTCTTGTCAATTTTGATTGATCAATGATCAATATGTCAAACAGAAAGTTCTAGATCAACTTGCCATCTAGCTGAAAAAAGAAAATACGTTATTTGAGGTTCTTAATGTGAGTGGCACTTGATATACACGTTGATCTCATTTTGATTTGCAAGAAATCGGAAGAGGGAGAGGTGTTGTGTGTATCACTACTAGAAATAAAGGTTTTTCTCACCGATAATCAGTGAGAAATTTTTGTTATAAAACATGATTTTCCCACCTCATTCCCATTGAATCAACTCACTGGGAAATCATATTGTGGAAAATATGTTCCTATTGAAATGCTAGGAAACTTTCTAATTTTTCCGTGTGAAAATACTACTAATTTTTTTCTTTTCTCACTGATTCAATCAAACTATCTGCGGGATAGCCATTGAACATTTGTCAGTGGAAAACTTCAGTGCGAAAACAGTGGATTTTTAGTAATGTATATACACGCAGAAAGTTAAGTTCTATGTCTATGATACTATAAAAAATATTTTTATAACAAGGTCACTCATAAAATAATTATAGATAATATTTTATATTAAGCCTTAATTGGCAACCTGATAAAAATATGAACCAACTATTATCAAAATTTAAAATTTATTTATAATATGAAAATCTTCACACAATAAGTACGTAGCTTAAATCCATACACACAATGTGGTGTTAAAGTTTGCATAGACATTAGCAATGTCTCATCTTAGATGAACTTTAATTTTGTTTTACAAAGCCATGAATGAGCATGGTTTGATTTGAAATGGTTAATGATTGGTGAATGTTTAATGTTGTGGGAATTATTATGAATTTATCATGTCAATCATATGGGATTTTCTAGAGCTGCATGTGTGGTTTTAAATAGATGCATTGAAGTTTAGTTTATGCTTTGTATTCATTCAAGCACTTTGTTCCAGTGAACGCTTGGATGCTAAAATGTTTAAGGATTGCACAAGGCACTAGGTGGCAAATTCAAAAAGTTCAAATAAATGAAATTTGAGGATTGGAAAGAAATGGATGAAAAGGCATCTAACGCTATCAGATTACACTTAATAAATGATGTGGTCAATAACGTCAACGATGAAGAGAGTGCATGTGGTATTTGGACAAGGTCGGAAAACCTATACAAGTCCAAGATGTTGACAAACAAATTGTACCTAAAGATGCAATTGTACGCCCTACATATGGGTGAAGGTACAAATTTTTTGTCACACTTAAATGTGCTTAATGGACTAATCACACAACTGGCCAACCTCAAAGTAACGATTGAGGAGGAAGATAAAGCCATCGTGCTCCGGAACTTGTTGCCATATTCTTTTGACAGTTTGGCAACAACCATCTTGCATGGTAAGGACTCAATGAGCTGAAGGACGTCAAATCAGCTTTTCTACTCAATGAGAAGATGAGAAAGAAGCCTGAAAATCACGGTCAGGCTCTCATCATAGAAAGTAGAGGCAAGAGTTACCAAAGGGTTTCGAGCAACTATGGTAGATCAAGAGCCGTGAGAAGTCTAAGATTTGATCCAAATCAAAAGCCAGAAATTGCTACAACTGATCGACCAGGTTACTACAAAAAAGACTGTCCAAATCTAAAAAGGGCAAAGGTGAAAGCAGTGGCCAGAAGAATGACGACAACACAACTGTCACAGTGCAAAACAATAATAATGTTGTTCTCTTTATAAATGAGGAAGAGGAATGCATGCACTTGCTAGGTGCAGAGACAGAATGGGTGGTTGACATAGCAACATCTTACCATGCCACACCGGTAAGAGATTTTTTTCCGCAGCTATGTAACAGGTGATTTCGGCATTGTAAAAATAGGTAACACAAGTTACTCAAAGATTGCGGGGATTGGAGACATTAGTATCATGACAAATGTCAGATGCACATTGGTTCTGAAGAATGTGCGCCATGTACTTGATTTTTATTAGAACTTGATCTCGTGAATCGCTTTGGATCGAGATGGATATGAGAACTATGCTGCAAATAAAAATTAGAGACTTACCAAGGGATCATTAGTTATTTCAAAAGGAGTTACTCGTGATACGTTGTACAGGACAAATACAGAAATATGCCAAGGTGAACTAAACACGGCTCAAGAAGAGATTGATGCAGATATATGGCAAAAAAGAATGGGTCATATGAGCGAGAAAAGATTGCAGATTCTTGCCAAGAAATCACTCATCTCTTTTGCCAAAGATACGACTATAAAACCTTGTGACTCTTGTTTATTTGGTAAGCAGTATAGAGTCTCATTTCAGACTTCGTCAGAAAGAAAATCGAATACTTGATTTGGTATATTCTGATATTTGTGGTCCAATGGAGATAAAACCGATGGGCGGTAACAAATATTTTGTTACTTTTATTGATGATTCTTCACGAAAATTGTCGATTTATATCTTGAAAGCCACCGATCAGGGTTTCAAGTTTTCGAGAAGTTTCATGCTCCAGTTGAAAGGGAGACAAGTCAAAAGCTAAAGCATCTCTGAACTGACAATGGAGGTGAGTACACTTCAAGGGAATTTTAAGGGTACTGTTCAGGCCATGGGATCAGACATGAAAATGCAATTCCTGGTACCCCACAACATAGCGGTATAGTTGAGAGGATGAACTGCATCATTGTTGAGAAGGTAAGAAGCATGCCTAGAATAGTTAAACTGCCTAAGTCATTCTGGGGTGAAGCAGTTCAGATAGCCTGTTACCTGATCAACACAAGTTCTATTGGAGTTTGACATCCCATAAAGAGTTTGTACCAACATGGAGGTGTCCTACTCGCATCTGAAAGTATACGGTTGTAAAGCTGTTCGACATGTACCGAAGAAGCAGAGAACAAAGTTAGATGATAAATTGGTTCCCTGCATATTCATCGGATATGGACATGAAGAGTTCGGGTCAGAATGTGGGATCTTGTAAAGAAGAAGGTCGTCAGAAGCAGAGACGTAGTCTTCCGAGAAAGTGAAGTTGGAACTGCTGATGATCTGATAGAGAAGGCTAAGAAAAAGAATGGTATAGTTTCTAACCTTGTTTTCCTTCCTTCTATTTCTGACCATCCCACAAGTATAGAAAGTACGATCGATGAGGCTGCCGTGTAGGGGGAGCAACCTAGTAAGGTTGTTGAGTAAAGGGAGCAGCTTGATGAGTATGCCGAGCAAGTTAAGTACCATACTCAGGAAGAAGAAGGACAATCTCAACCTATGAGGAGATTAGAAAGGCAAAGGTTAGAGTCATTCAAGTACCCTTCTTCAGATTATGTCCTCATTAGTGATGAGCAGGACCCAGAAAGTCTGAAGGAGTTATTGTCCCATCCAGAAAAGAGCCAGAGGATGAAAGCCATGCAAGAAGATAAAGAGTCTCTACAGAAAAATGGCACGTACAAGCTGGTTGAACGTTCAAAGGGTAAAAGACCGGGCAAATGCAAGTGAGTCTTTAAACTCAAGAAAGATTGAAATGACAAGCTGGTCAGGTACAAAGCTCGATTGGTGGTAAAAGGCTTCGAAAAAAAGAAAGATATTTGATAAAATTTTCTCACCTGTTATCAAAATGACTTCTATTCGAACAATTTTGAGCTTAGCAGCTAACCTAGATCTTGAAGTGGAGCAGTTGGACGTGAAAACTGCATTTTTTCCCGGTGATTTGGAAGAGGAGATTTATATGGAGCAACCAGAAGGATTTAAAGTATATAAAAAGGAACAAAGGGTGCACAAATTGAATAAGAGTCTTTATGGGTTGAAGCAAGCACCAAGGAAGCGGTACAAGAATTTTGACTCATTCATGAAAAGTCAAATTACACAAAGACCCATTCTGATCCGTCTGTATACTTCAAAAGATTTTCTGACAACAACTTTATTATTTTATTATTGTTTGTGGATGACATGTTAATTGTAGGACAAGACAAGGAGCTAATTTTCAGGTTGAAGGGAGATTTGTCCAAGTCATTTGACATGAAAGATTTGGCCTAGCACAACAAATTCTGGGGATGAAGATTGTTCGAGAACGAACAAGCAGAAAGTTGTGGCTACCTCAGGAAAAGTACATTGTGCATGTACTAGAATGCTTCAACATGATGAGTGCTAAATCCGTAAGCACACCTCTTGCTGGTCATCTAAAGTTGAGCAAGCAGATGTGTCCTACAGCAAAGGAGAAGAAAGTAAGCACAGCCAAAGTTCCTTATTCTTCGGCATTTGGAAGCCTCATGTATGTGATGGTATGTACTAGACCTGATATTGCTCATCCAATGGGTGTTGTTAGCAGGTTTCTTGAAAATTCTGAAAAGAACATTGGCAAGCAGTTAAGTGGATACTTAGATATTCAGGGGTACGTCAGGAGAATGCTTGTGCTTTGGAGGATCAGATCCTCTCCTGACAGGATATACAAATTCAGATATGGCAGGTGATCTTGATCACAGAAAAATCCACCACTGGATATTTGTTTCACTACTACAAAGGAGGCCTTTAGCGGCAATTAAAAATGCCTTTAGCAGCAATTACTATTGTCGCTATAACATTTACTGGCAATTATGCTTTTGCCTCTATATGTGGTGTCACTAAAGGTTTTAGCGGTCATTCTACCGAGCGCCGGTAAAGGTTTTTTTTATTACCACTAAAAGTCACAAGATTTGACGGCAATTGAGTAGCGGCAATTATAAAGGCCGCTCAATCCATTCCCAAAATGACCTATCCGACTTTTAGTGTCTAATTAAATTGTCGCTAAATCCAATTAAGGTTCCATTAAAAAGGACATGTTTTAACGGCTATTGTGTAGCGGCAATTACAATTACCGCATTTCCATTCCCAAAATGACTGACGCAACACTTTTAGCGTCTCTTTTTATTGCCTCTAAAAGTTACTTGCTGTAACGACTATTGTATAATGACAATTATAATGGCCGCTAAATTCATTCTAAAAGTGACTTAGTTTACGCTTTTAGCGTGCAACTTTATTACTAGTAAATCCAATTAAAACGTTGGGAAAATTTTTTTTTTTTTGCAGACATAAAAAATACAAAAGCAAGTCCTAATTATGCATACTTAGTGACAATTATAATGTGAAATGCTAATTAAACATACTATTACTAATTTATAAAAGTATAATACATTTCATTAAATCTAAACAAACAAAAGCAAGTACTGATATATCAACGAAATAAAAGATAAAACCACATGTTTAAACTAAAGAGTCCGGAACCAAAATGACTCCAAAAAAGTGCTTTAGAACCAAAATACCCCAACAACAAAAAAGAGGGTGATAAAACTGCCTTTAGCGCAGTAATTTACTGCGCTAAAGCACTTAACTGTGACGGCACCGTTAAGTGCTTTAGCGCAGTATATTCCCATTTAGCGCAGTAAAATACTACGCTATATTAGTCCCAAAACTGCCTCTTATTAAATTTTCACACTTTTTTACGTACTTTAGCTGCATATTAATCATGCTTTGAGACTCTGAAACTTCAATATTTTTATATAGAACCCTACTTACTTTTGTGCGGTTAATAAGGTGGGTTCAATACGTCAAGGATACGCAAAAGTTCGGATTGTCGTTTTAGTGGTTGAAAAGTGCTCGAACTCCATTTTTGTTTGAAGGCTTGGTGTCATTAGCTTTAAGTTCTTTATGATTTAGGGTTTAGATTTAAGTGTACTATTTTTAGTCAAAATTGCAGCATTCATACCAATCTCAAAATAATTAAATTGCATTCATAACAATATGAAAATACTTAAACTTGTTCATTAATAACAAACCCAAACTTTTTAAAATACAATCATCAAAGAAAGAAAAAAACTTAAAAAACATTCATCAATTAATGCCCTTGAGTTGATCTTCCGCCACCACCGCGAAAGTTTCCTCCACCACGAGAGGTACTTCCACCGCGAGATGTAGTTTGACCACATTGCCGTAAGGGACACTTGCGCTTATCGTGACCAACATAATTGCAAAATGAGCATCTTCTAGTGTATCTCCCTGGTGGAACATCCATTTCATTATGAATACAGGAGTATGCTTTCTTTTTGAATTTACGGATAAATGTTTTATTTGCAACCATTGAAAATGGATCCGGTGGCCAATAACTCTCACTACCTAGTGGGTAGAACCTTCCAACATACGTTTTTGCATAATTTTCAACTGTATATTCCTCAGCCATGTACAGGGAGGCATTCTTTCCCATTGCGATAAAACACTTGAAGGCATGAGAACATGGAATGTGATATGATTGCCACTTGCCGCATGTGCATGTTTTGGGAATCTCACAAATTGTGTGGACGTTACCTCTTTTACCTTGGTGCATACTTGTTGTGAATTCAAATATGCGCTCTGTAGAGTTGTACTCCATCCAGTCGTGTTGCTGAGCCTTAAATTTGTGGTACTCGAACAGTTTTGACGGTTTTGGCATCTATCTTAGACCTTCTGCCGCATGTGCTTTGGCCTCTATTGACGAGCCGCTCCACAACCTGCTTAAAAGTCATTCCCACCATTGCGGTGGTGTGTAGTCCCCGTGCGCATTTCAACAAGCCATTGAATGACTCGCAGCTATTTGTTGTCGCATACCCCATCGCCTTTCCTTTATCCGGTATAATGTCCATTTGTCTTTATCAATTGCATTCAACCAAAGGGAAGGCTTCCTCATCCGCCCGCCTAATAATGTCCATCTGCAGGTCAAACTTCTTCGCCTGATGCTCTGTTGCAGCCGCCCACATCCAATTGCAAAGTGCTGGGCTTCGATATGCCTTTTGGAAGTTTGCCTTCAAATGCCTTAAACAATAACGATGGTAGGCAAAGGTGGTCGCCACCGCAAATTGAACATATTGTGCAATATGCCGCATTTTTATATGAGATCACACATATTCCTATGCAATACTTAATAATGTGTTGGCTCAAGTAGTCAAAAAACATACCCCACGTACTAATGCTCTCATTAGCTGCAATTGCAAAATCCAAAGGGAATATAGCTCCATTTGCATCCATTCCAACTGCAATTATCAGCTTTATGTCGTATACCCCGTACACATGTGTTCCATCTATTGATATTACAGGCCGACAATGAGCAAAACAATCAATGCATGGTTTGAATGCCCAAAACACAAACTCAAAAATATTACCGGGCACACCAGGCTTCGATTTGAGCTTTCATTCAACAACAGTACCATGATTTAAGTGTTGTAGAGCCGCCATGTATCTCGGCAACTTCTTGAAAGAGCCCTCCCAATTGCCGTAGACTATCTCATGTGCACGCCTAAGCCGAAGATACGCCTTCCTCCTACTAACAGTTTTGCTATATACTTTCAGGATGGCTGTAATACAATCTTTAATAGGGAACCTGAATAAGTTGAAAGATCAGCATATAGCAACGAGGAACATCATATTAACATCAAAAATAAAACAAAACTTAGGCGAAGGGGATACTTTGGGTTTTTTCCAATGTCGCCAACTAACACACGAGCAATCATATTGGTATCTAGATTGCAATGATCATCTGGGAGGTCACCCATATCACAAGTGTGCTTTGTATAGAACTTTGAAATAGTCCACATCTTTTCAGTAGTTTCCTTACCACGGAGCATCTATTCGCAGGCTTGATATTTTCACTTGCAGACCAATCGCCAAAGTTTTCGTGTGGAATCGTCAACTTTGAACTCCCTCATCCCCTGGATGCAATAAATCTTAACAGCCCTTTGCAATGATTTTTTTCGAGTTGAAAATCATGTCTTTTCCAATATGAGCCTTTTGTTTTAAAAGATCCACTAGCTCTTTCCACAAACTTCGCCGAATATGATCATCATCCCTAGTAAAGACAAAGGCATCTGGGCCATCTTAAAGATGATCAAGATAGGGGATCTCATCGGAATTCCACTAAACCGGGGTCGACTTTTGCTGTTGAAATTGGCTTTGCGGCTGAACCGGGGTCAACTCAAGATTCAAGATCGTTCAAATGGTTGCCGTGAATTCGCTCCTCCCGTGTGCTGTGATCGTTCATCATGTCATGCAACAGTTCTACTTGATATTGAGGATTAATTCCAACCTCAACCTCATCCCCACTTTCTTCATCGACACTTTCCTCCGCATTAAGTATTTCCTCACTATCGCTCGATGATATCACTATATAATTCGGATAATCCGAACCATCCATAGCAGGTCTTTGCCTATAATTTGGTGCAACCACCACATTCTCCCTACATAAAAAAGTAGAGTATTTTAACTACTACACATCAAATAATACTATTGATGTTAAAAAAATAGACGTACCGATAGTAATCAATTGCACCAAAACTTGAGGAAGGACCATCGTTTTGAGTAGTTGGATAGGCTGAGGATGTTCCAACCCTATTCATCCATCTCGATTGAGAGGATTGTCTGATATGATCCATATCAGGTGTATAACCCCTAAATAATATAATCGACATCATTAGTAGCATTCAAGTGCCACTACACATAATAATAATGTAAAAAATGAATATTTACCACTGTCCATCAAATTGTTGACTTAAACTATCCAGAGGCATTTGGCTGGTCAAAATGCCTTCATAAGTACTCATGTCAGGGTAAATGTGTTCATAAGTAAGTTCCGCTTGAGTGACTTCAGCCTGAATTCTGACGGGGCTTCCCGACAAGGTCTATTTCAGGCTTCCCGACGAGCCCTAGCCATGAATTCAAGTCGATTAATGGGGACCTTCTCTATGTATATTTCAAGGACGTTTAAAGTTATGCATCCGTATAATCTTAAGGTGCCTTCAAATAATCCGTCAAAGAACCATCGTCTTGAATGTACCACTATCCATAACTAGTTACACCTTGCGGCGTAAATGACATTGGCTATCTTCCAATTATATTTAAATCAAAATCACTCCTACTAACTTGTAGTCTATTATACAAGGCTTGGAGTAGTTTTGAGAATTTTAAGTCAAGTGGAAACTTAACATGGTATTTTGGGGGAGAATCATAGTGCAAATTATTTTCCTCGAATATAATTTGTCCGTCCCAGAATAAAGAAACTCTAATTTTTTGAACATCTTCCATTTTTTGACTAATTTAGGAGGAGGAATACAAAATGCAAAAGCTAGATGAAACTTAGAATTTGTGTTAAAAATTGGATGAAACTTAGAATTTTTTCTCTCATTCGAAATCTGTATTAATAAGATTTGAAGGTTGAATATTCAACCAACACATGCACGCAATTAGTGTGTCTTGCAGTGTTACGTCAAATCAAATTAAGTACGGAGTGTTGCATAACGCATGAATTAACCGCATTATGTTAGTGGGTGGCAGAATAGCGCATTAAATCGCTGTATTTTACTGCGCTATACCACTGCACTATGTTGTCACCTCAGCTGTCATACAGAAAAACATCATAATTTGAATTAAACTTTGGGTTTCATGCAGCAAGTGTTATATAACATAATTGAACGAATAGTTACCAACCACACAAAATTGAGTTACTATGTCATTTTTTGACCAATTTAGAGATATTGGTCGTGTTATATCGTCTCTCCAGAAAATATTTTCGATGCAATGGGTAGGACATGGGAATTGGGTGAAGATTTTGAATACTCGAACAACCCGAACGAGAGATACAACCAGCGTTACAACAATATGATGACAGAGGAGTGGAATTGGCATGTTAGGGAGGCTGCAGCACTGGAGCAAAAGTTAGCGTCAGTAGGGCTTAAACGCCCAAAAAAATGTGCTATGTCAATACCTCGTAGAACTCCACAAGAGTTTAATTTTGCTCTTAACCATTTTCGCGAAGAGAACAATCGGATGCAAATACGTTACCTTAGGGTAGAATATGGTGTACATGGTATCACAAGATTTAGATCCAAGTGGGATTCGGACTGTGAGATGTCCGATAAAGATTAATATTTTTTTATATAAAGTAAGTAGGTAGGGTCATAAAGACCACCCCCCCCCCAACTAGGAGTACATGGGGGTTTGCAACTATATAAGTAGCACTTTATTTTTGTTATTAGACTACAACGTATTCAATGTCGAGTAGTAGAAACTCAGCTTGGTCTTTACTCCTTCCAAAAGAACCAAATAACAGTGATGATGAGAGTTCAAATCATAGCAATTTTTCGAGTGATACCAGTGATTTCAAACTAGACGAGCTAAATCCCCACCTTCTTATGGAGCGTAATGATGATTTATGCAGTGTGAAATATTCAGATCCGCGAGAATATTATTGCGGTTTACGCAAAGAATGCTCACATCGGCTTGCCGAATCAGAACGTCTTGTTTGTGACTTGAAAAATCCCAACGCTCCAATCCCAACAAGGTACTCGATCAATAACCATGCCTCGACTAGGTCCAGAAACTTGCGAGCTTGCCGTACAAAGGATTAGAAAAGAAAACAACAAAATGCTAGCAAGACGATGTAGATTTTACATGCTAAAGTTGACCGAAGAACAAGCATTATCAACCAGTAGAGAACTAACATCTACTAAAAAAAGATGTGTCTTAAGAAACCGCCAATATTTTTCTGAGGACGATATTGAGGACTTCTATTCTGATGATGATTAAGAATGTTGTGATTTTAGTTTTAAGTTTAATTTATGATGATGTTGTTATTTTGAAGAATATTAGTATGTTTAGTTTTTCATCAACTCAAGGGCATGAATTGATGAACGTATTTTAAGTTTTTTTTTTTTTTTAATGATTGTATTTTTACTACTTTCGGTTTATTATTAATGAACAAATTTAAGTATTTTCATAAAGAACTTAAAGCTAATGACACCAAGTCTTTAAACAAAAATGGAGTTCGAGCACTTTTCAACCACTAAAACGGCAATCCGAAGATTTTCTTATCCTTGATATATTGAGCCTACCTTATTAATCGCACAAAAATAAGTAGGGTTCTATATAAAATATTGAAGTTTCGAGGTCCCGAAGCATGATTAATCTATGGTCAAAGTACGTTAAAAAGTGTAATGAAAGAGGGGTTAACCAAAAGAAAAAAAAGGACCCTTTAGCGCAGTAAAATACTGTGCTAAAGGCAATTTTGTAACGCTTTTTTTTTTTTTTTTTGTTGGGGTATTTTGGTTCAAAAACACTTTTTTGGGGTCATTTTGGTTCCGGACTCTAAACTAAATAGCTAATGTCATTGTAACTATTCCTATCGAATACCGATAATAACAATTTCCAAATGCATATCCCACAAACAATCCCTGCAACTCTTTATAGTATTGAAATATTCTATACACTATTTGAACATCACATCGTACAACCTGAAACAATAAAACGAGCGAATGTCAACAGATGAAATTTATGCAAAAAAAATTGTGCATTTACATCTAATATAATGTGAAATTTATCAGATTCAAAACTTTAATAACTCTTCAACTTTTAAATTTTTGGCAAAATCTCCCCTGGAAATAGGACTATTCCAATTTTCAACCTGTTTAAAACAATCAATGTAACCAACAACCAACACATGCTTGCATGTTTTCAATTACTTGCCAAAAGATTGTTCGATTGCATTTATTTGACTGAGAAATCTGTTGAAAGAATTACACTGGGGAACCAAAGGATTTGTCATTCTAGCATAAGTGGAGCATTTGCACATTGATATATCCACCACTCTTTAGCTGAAAACTTTGATGTACATTTTACTTTCGTTTTTAAAAGTAGAGAAGCAACCTGTGAAAATTATTTTTCTAGGGGCACATAGATTTTTTAAGCTGTCAAAGAATTACACACATATTTGATTTGTCCTTGAGTTTCCCATCTTTATAAGGCAATTTCAAGGGTCCTTTATATACATATACGTATGAATTTTGCTCCTCGGTTTTCCATTTCTATCCAGTATCTTTAACAGTCCTTTGACCAACCTTTTAGAAGAAAGCAGATAATTATCAGGCAGAAATTGGAATACTGCACAATCCATTGAATATCCCATGACATTGAAAGTGAAATCCTAACACTTCTTTCTATGTCACCACTATATAGCTTTTGGTATAACAATGACTCACCAACTACTAATGTTTCCCCCCAGCAATATAACAAACATATGTACTACTATGGTTGCTCAGCCACATCATGCTCCTCTATAGTTCTTTTTGTTAGTAATAATATTTCTTTCATGACAAAAAAGACTCAGCATTGAGAGAAATTTACAGAGAATAAATTTAGAAATAATACCGTGAAAAGATGGGATGTTTTTAGCAATACTATGTCCTTTAAACAACATCCGTGGTGTTTGAGGTACTCGTTCATGGCCATTGTTGGCATCAAGGACCTAATATAAAAAAAAAAAAAAGGACCTAATAAATATTAACACGTTAGATAACATTACTTTTATAAGATAAAAATTTCAGAAACAATAATGTTTCAAGCATTTAAAATCGAGTTACATGCTCATCCGAGATTCCATCAATACTCTGATGTATAGATAACTCATTAGGATCATATCTGCATATGGCTTTTCTCATGAAAGTGAACAATTCCAGTGTTCTCCCCGTCTGGTTAACTGCACCTCTAACAAGAGATTTGAAAATAATATTAATAAAAAGACACCCTCTAATGGCTATAAAAGACATTAGGTACGTGACCGAAAATCACTTTCTTAGAAGCAACTTTATGTTTAAGTAAAGATTCTGAAATAAGAACTCATTGATATTCAGTTGAAAAGTGACTTCGCTACTTTCCTTAGAGACCTTTCGAACCAGAGAACAGAATCATACAAAAAGAAAGAAAAAGAACCCCCTATGCTTCTATGTAGAAGTAGCATTTCTATCTTTTTGGTTGAAGAAGAGATCCACAACTTAAGCAATGTATTTGTTCGTTATAAAAAATGCCAAATTGCAAATATTTTTTCTTTTGGTTCTTGCATATGTAAAATGGTCCATGTTTATTGATGTCATCAAGAAACTAGAGCATACCACGGCTTAAAAGAAAAGAAAATTTAACGTACAAGTAGAAGGCAAATTTCCCGTCACAAACATCCATCAACCAAGTTGACCTTCCCGAAGAAGAAAAAAGCAGTAAACACACTATCCTTTTCTTATGGACTGTCAAACATTTTTAGCTTAGGGAATTTTGCAAAATTTGGATATGGGTTTTTTCTGAAAGAAAGTCCAAGACAGGGCTGCTTACTGATAACATAAGGATAATAACTAGGGAAGTCAATGATACCAGAGAACCACCACTCCTCTCCATTTCCCTCAACTACCAAGGCCAGTTTAGCATTCAGTCAACACCTTTATCTACTCTCTCCCCTTCTTTCCCAGTATCACAACTTATACCATCACTCCACTATTGGCATCATCACTGATACCGCAATTAGCAAAGGCTTTAACCATATCAGATTCATTCCTGGGGTCGCGCCCGGGCCTACAGACAATGTAGTTACCTTAAAACCAACATCATCGTTGTCATCATTGACCAATTTATCGAAAAAAAATCCTCATCCGTCTGATCCTACACCTGAAATGGAGGATTTGAAGCCATCTAACTACTCAATGAAATCCTAACAAAATTCTACAAATCAAACTCCAAAATCGAGCTACAAGTACCAAATCCAACCTCAAAACTTCTATTTATCCCAAATTGCGAAAAAAGAACAACTGTAGTGAATGAAGCAAGATCTAGGGTTTTCGTAGGATCTCCACCATCTAAACACCAGAAAAATCAATCCCAAAGAACGCCGAAAATTCGGATATTGTTTGGTTCAATTCAAAGCATCAGAGTTATAAAAACAAATGCATGAACTAATAAACTTACAGATCGAAAAGCAATTTCTCTGAGCAAATCTGATGTTATATATATACAGGTGTGTGTATATGTCATACATGTATGTATATATATGAATGAGTGAGAGACAGAGAGAGAGAGAGAAATCAATTGTGTTACCTAGGATGATCTGGATCATTTGGGACCCTGACCATGCCGATTTGTTTCCCAGCAATATGCAGTGTCAGTTCATTCATGGTAGAGCGGAAGTTTATAGTTTGAGTTGAGATTTGAACTCATAGCCATATATGGCTTGCACATTATTCAAGATATGGCCAGAGCTAAAATCTTTATCAAATACAGTGCAAAGCTCATGGATACTTATGGGAGATTATAATACTTTCTCAAAGTCCAGGAGGTGGAATTAGAGACTTCAACAATTAATCTCCAAATTCCTCCCAACTTAAATCCTTATAAGTCCAGGGGCATCATCTATATACTCTCAAACTTACCTATGTGCATAATATCCTAACCTTAAATCAAAGATATAGCTATACCCTAATTATACCAAGACATGGAAAAGACCAATGCTTAAAAGTAATTACAACCTGGAGGAAACTTAGTACAATAACTCACCTAACACCATAGAGGAAGGATTAATTTCTAAACCAAATGCTTCTGAGAATGTGAAAAAGCTAAACTTATCTAGGAGTTCTATGACCTCAGCCTCGAGTCCCATTTGAACGGGTGTGTAAGCATGGTTTAAATCTTAAAAGAAACTACAACCTCCAAATGAACAGATTCTTGTGCTTTAATATCATAACATTTTTGAACCCTCAAACCTCCGAATTTATCATAAAATCAAGGCTGGCATGCTAATTGTAGAGTATAATCTTAGAGTGACAGAATAAACCCAAGTTGCACTATAACAATTTTACCTAAACAAATCAGGATTTATTGTATAGTTGTTGTGCTAATGATTCTTAATAGCTTACTACTTAACTAATAACCTCAACATTATCTAATGGGGGCTGGTTCTGCATTGCATTACAAATTAGACTTTCGGATTCTATATCATAGATTCCCTGAGACTAAATAAAATTTGAGTTGTTCTAAATTAAACTAGAGAATAATTTCAGTCTTCAGACTAAGCAATCCTATTAAACTCGTATAGATAAAAGACCTGCCTAAAATACAAAGGATTTTCCCAGCGAAAACAGATTTATTACTTAGCTAACTAGTGACTAAGGTTCAATACCTTACTGCCTAATTAGTCGTAATAGTCATGCGGGTCCAAAACTTAAAAGTTTCCACCAAGACAAACCAAGTAGTAAGTATTATAAATCAGCTTAACACTTTCTAAGGTTATCTAGACAAAGCAACCATATCGTAATCAGTAATTCTTAAAAGTACATAATTATTTCTTAATTGTTCAAATGCTCTAGCGGACCTAATAGTTAGGCTAAGAAGCTTAATCCAATATATTAATAATACATTAATAGTTCGTTATGCTACACGATTAATTAATTTAAACTAGATGCATTACCCTAACTTCTCAGCAAAAGTAAAAGACACAGTAAGTAACAAATAATCATTAGATGCCTAGTACTAGGCAGCGAGCAAGAAAACAATTTATGAAAATAGCAAGTAACAAGTAAAGCTAGTAAAGTTGATAACCACGTGGCTAATTAATTAGAGTTTGTATACATCCCTGAGAGTGAAGCGAGTTCTTGTAATTCAATGAAACGAATCCACAGGATCTCCTCAACTCAGTGTGCGCGATTCCTGGTTCGTGTAACAACCGAGCAGGTACCTCCAGAGAGATATCCATATGGAAGGAAAAATTGAAGGAAAAGAAATCAGTAGCACAAATATTAAGCTAGTAACAGCGACTAAAATAAATGTTTACATGTAAATGAAACTGATATTTCATAACAAGATCAAATTGAAACATGTAACCCGATTCACATGGCTAGAGTAAGTATTGTTTAAGACTTCACCACCGGCTGTCCAGCAAAGAGTACTTATTTCTCGGCAAATATTCAATTGCCACTACAAATAGCCTTGCGAGAATAATTTACTGACAGTTAGCATATTGCCGTTAAAAATTTGCCACAAAAGATCCTTTTTGTAGTAGTGTTTACTCTTTCAGGGGGAGCTATATCATAGCAGTCGAAGTTGCAGAAGTTTGTCGCACTCTCTACAACTAAAGCAGAGTACATTGCCACTACTGAAGCTAGCAAGGAGATGATATGCCTTAAACGGTTCCTTCAAGAGCTTGGATTGCATCAGGAAGAGCATGTCACCTATTGTGACAGTTAAAGTGCACTAGACTTGAGCAAGAACTCCATGTACTACGCAAGGATGAAGCACATCGACGTGAGATATCACTGAATTCAGGAAAAGATAGAGGATGGATCTATACAGGTCAAGAAAATCCCTACAAGTGAGAATCCTTCGGATATGCTAACCAAGGTGGTATCAAGAGACAAGTTCGAGCTTTGCAAGGAACTTGTCGGCATGCCTTCAAACTAGAAGCTCAGTGCTACCTCCTTCATGTGAATGGAACTGGAGGGAGAGATTGATGAGGTCCATCCCATTTGATTGTAATTGGCATGTGCCAATTTGCTTGGTTGGAAATTGAACTTGGAGAGCAAGTAAAAATTTGTGGAAGATAAATTTTGAATTCCTTTTTGCTTTCCTCTTTTTCAACTTGGAGCCCAAGTATTTTCTCATATAAAAGGAGGAGCTCTTTCACTTCTTTCAAGACATCAAAAACAAAGAGAGAAAAGATGAGTGAGGCACACAGACAGGAAATAGTTTGTGAAGAAAAGTTGAGAGTGTGAACGGTATTGTAGTGAGGTGAAAAAATCAAAAGAGGGTTATTTCTTTTGATTGTGTAGTGGTTTTTGAAGTATTTTACTCAAATATAAAAAGTGTAAAATCCTTATTATTTTGATATCAGTTGCTTCTCTCGGCCCATGATTTTTTTCTCTTTTGGGTTTCCATATAAAAATCTTTGTGTCATTATCGTTCTTTTTATTCTTGTTGATTAGCCTCCTTTCGTAAAGTTCGGAAGCATAGAAGCTTTCATGGCTCCTTCCGGAAAGGGATCGTAATGTGAGCAAATTTGAAGACTTCTATCGAAGGCGCTTTCGAACCGTATCACGGTGCTACATTATTATTCAGTTGTAAATACAGTGAATATTATTGCGCTGGTGGGTTTATTCCCAAGAGCTGGTATCAGAGCAGGTTCTGCTCATACATAGAAATATTTTTTGCGGTCAGTCGTGCTATACTCAGTGAAAACAAAAAATGTCCGAAGTAAAGTACGAGGTAGCAAAACTCAACCATGATAACGATTTTTTAACATGACTGAGAAGGAAGAGGGATATGCTGGTAGAGCAAGTTCAATTTCCAACCAAGCAAATCGGCACATGCCAATTACGACCAAATGGAATGGACTTCATCAGATGGAACGGGAACGAATCGGTACATTACTATGCATGTACTAATCTGTGATGGGTTTTTGGTGGTAGGGAGAGAGATGATGGTGGTAGAGCTCAATGATTTTTACATGACTAGGCGAAAAGGTGGTAGTGTTTGGATGATTTTAATGGTAGAGTGTTTGGGTGATGATTTTGTGGCTATGGGGTAAAAAGGGTGGAGGAATGGTAGCGGTTAGTGAAAGGAGAAGGTGATTCATTGGTTATTTTACTAAAGTAGGTAATAATGAGATCACTTTTGTAAAATGATGCGAAGAAGGGTAATAATATTAATCCACAAGAATTTTGGACAAACCGTTGAAATAGCGAAAGCTAATGTAAAGAAGGCTGAGATAAGGAGGCAACAACATACCCAGTGAAATCCCACAAAGTAGGGTCTGGGAAGGTTAAAGTGTACGCAGACTTTACCTCTACCAGCTTGGGAGGTAGAGATGTTGTTTCCAGTAGATCATTAGCACAAGGACAAGCAATTCAAAGCAGTATAAAAAGTCACGGGAAGGAAGGAGGCAAAGGAAATTATTTAAAATTTACTCTTAAAAAGTTCTAGTTACCTTGCTGTGTCATAGGAAAGATAATGCCATACAATACGATGAAGAGAAGTACTACAGTTTACAATTTGAAACACCAAATAATATTCCAAACTTCCCAACAGAAAATTTAAGTCATGGAAAAAATTAGGGGAAATTTCATAAATATACAATTGGTCACTTACATGGCAAAAAAATAGCCCAAAACTTACATCGCAAAGCTTTAACCCATATACAATATTATAACCGATATACCCATATACAATATTATAACCCATATATAAACACATATACAATATTATATAATATTATAACCCATATACCCATATACACCCATATACAATAGGGTATTTTACATAAATGACTACACTTTGGGGGTTTAAAATTTTCCATAGCTACAATTTCAATATTTACATGGCATAGCTACTGTTTTCCCGCTGTATTCATAAAATGGCTCGCTGTATTCATAAAATGGTCTCGTTGTATTCATGAATACAGTAAGTAAAAATGTATTTAAAAATTCTTTTCGATATATTCAAGTCATATGTATTCAACTCAGTTGTATTCACGTCAAATGTATTCAACTCAGTTGTATTCATTTGTAGCTACTTTTACATTGTATTCACTTTATTGTATTTAAAAATCAGTGGTAGTCAAACAACATAAATACAAAAAGATATTGCATTCAACTTATTGTATTTAAATTCGATTGTATTCAAACTACATATATGCAAAGAAACATATAGGGATATTCAGCTATATTCAAAAATGCACTGTATTCATTTGTATACAAAAAAAATCAGCTTCGAAATACAGGCGAAAAATACAAGGAAATATGGTATTTTACACTAGAAAAAAAAAACAAATACACTCAAATCTAAGATACAAGAAATAAAATACACTTCGAATTCACTGTATTCATTTGTATACAAAAAGATCTTCGAAATATAGGCGAATAAAGTGTATTTTCCGGTCAGATTTGGACAATAAAGTGCATTCAAAAATACAAAATACACTAAATCTGGCTAAATCTAATTGTTTCCCATCCAGATCTGACACCGACGCCACCAGATCTACGAAAACACCGCTGTCACCGTCATCAACAACCGCCGCTGTATCTTCATAATCCCGTTAACTTTGAGTTGCGCAGAAGATTTCCTTTCCAGATTTTTTCATAAATTTGAAATCATATATCAACTACAAAAACACGCAAAAATGGGAGTCAATGCAACCCTAAATGCTTCTTCCCCGAGTTCAAATAGTTGAAATCAACACCAACATTGAAGGGTTCATGTTCTCACTTTCATCTTCTAATTTCTAATGATAGAAAAGTCTAAAGGTACTTCCTTTTGTTGAGAATAAAATCCAAGAACTTTACTAGTCACAAAATTGAGTATTTCTATTCTCTGAATTGCCAGTTCGCTGATATCTCTTCCCAAATCTAAAGTCATCGTCACCGCCGCCATCGACAAAGACAACATGAGTCAACGATGGCTTACAACTCCGCCACCAGGAAAGAGAGAGAGAGAGAGAGAGAGAGAGAGAGAGAGACAGACGTAGAAGCAGTGGAGAAGATTTCCCATAAGGCTTTAGAGAGAGAGAGAGAGAAGACGTTAGAGGGAGAGAGAGGAGAGAAGACGTTAGAGGGAGAGAGAGGAGGAGAGAGTATTTGACTTAGAGAGTTGGAATATACACATGTGTTCAGCTTATTTTACTTTAATAGCTAATAAGTGTCATTAACATACAACTATTAGCTATTGGAAGTAATTAATTCAAACTATAGATACTAAACATAATTAGTAGTAATAGTTTGCGATGTCATGTATATTTCCCTATAAAATATTATAACTCATATACACCTGCGACCAGTCATCGCCGGAGATCACGCCGGAGCAACACCAACTACTATATTTATACACCTATATACATACACACCATATACACCCATATACCACGATATACACCCATATACCACCATATACACCCATATACACCAAAAGGGCACTCATCGGCATTCATGGAGGTCGCCGAAAAAACGCGAATCTACTCAGATCTATAACAATACAATTAACATTTAAACAAAAAAAAAAAGTCACCGGTGACGGCGTTAAAAAGAGAATCCGGTCAGATCTGCAACAATATAGATCTGACCGATGGCTTGCTTCGCAGAGTTTGACCGGTGACGATGTTAAAAGCGAATCTGGTCAGATCGTTGGGCGTTGTTTGGCTGGAGATGGCTTGCTTCGCTGGAGTTAGATCGGTGGAGCAGTGACAGTGATGGAGGTGGGAGTGAGTGTAGAGAGAGGAGGAGGAGGAGGGAGTAGGTCATTTTTTTGTAAGATTTTAAAAAAATGGGTCAATTTTGATAGCATTGCTACCCTAATTGACACGGGGTGTAATTATCTCAAAAAATTATGCTTTTGATTTTCATTTACACTAAGGAAAAAATTATAATCCTAATAGGCCGAGCCCGCACTAATGGTTCAAGACTTCAAGTAGACCAATCTTAAACATCGAATACTTCCTAGTTCCTAGACCCTATTTTATAACAATGCACCAAGAAGTCCGTCCAAAAAATAATATTTACAGCAAGATGTTAAATATTTTTACTGATGGTGTACAAAATTTAATTTTAAATGTTTTACTTTGACCGGTTGTAACAAGTTACTTAATTACCCTTTGATTGAATTATTAACTTATTCTTAAAGCGAACACTTACCATCATTTGACTTCTAAGCAATTACTTTTTGTGCATATTTATACCGTCGATGAGTAAAAACATAAGTTATTACTAATGCCAAGGAAAAGCTAGAAGGGAAGGAGTAAACCCCGGGTCTTAAACAATTTTTACACCTCTATTTTACGTTTGTTGCATGCAAAATATTGCCCATCTCAAATTTCAAACGTCATTGAACGTAATAGTTTTACACCTCTTACTCTAGCCCCAAAATATCCACAAAAAAGACCACTAAAAGCTTTTGTTATTTCATTTCAATCTGCTTTCTCACCAACTCTTTCAATTCAGAAGTCATGGCATCACCACTTCTCTCGATTTTCCTCTTTTCAACTCTAGCCTTATTTTCTCTAACAGAATCCAAGCTCAATGTTGATTATTACAACAAAACATGTCCTCAATTTGAAAAAATCATCCAACAAATTGTCGTCGACAAGCAACTCGCAGCCCCCACCACCGCGGCAGGCGCCCTCCGCCTCTTCTTCCACGACTGCATTGTGGGAGGATGTGACGCCTCATTACTTATTTCGTCAAATTCCTTCGCCCAGGCCGAACGCGACACGGATATCAACCTATCCCTCCCAGGGGACGCCTATGACCTTGTCGCGCGCGCCAAGACCGCATTAGAGCTCCAATGCCCCGGCGTTGTATCTTGTGCAGATATTTTAGCTGTTGCGACTCGTGACTTAATCACCATGGTTGGAGGTCCATTTTACAATATTCGTCTCGGCCGAAAAGATAGCTTGGAATCATACGCAAAAGATGTTGAAGGACATATTGCTAGGCCTAACATGACAATGGACACAATAATCAACATGTTTGCCTCGAAAAATTTAAATGTGCAAGAAATGGTGGCTTTAGTGGGTGCACATACAATTGGTTTCTCACATTGTTCAGAATTTAGCAAGAGAATATTCAAATTCAGCCAGACCTCAGAATTTGATCCTTCTATGAACCCAACATTTGCACAAGCGTTACGGAAGCTATGCGGGAATAACTCGAAGGATATGGCAGCGTTCAACGACGTGATGACACCTGGCAAATTCGATAACATGTACTACATAAACTTGCAAAAGGGACTAGGATTATTGGCTTCTGATCAAGCTATGGTTTCTGACCGAAGGACTAAACCATTTGTGGAACTTTATGCAAAGGATCAAGATGCATTTTTCAAAGCATTTGCTCATGCAATGGAGAAAGTGAGTGTTTATCAAGTAAAAACAGGGAAAATGGGAGAGGTGAGACGCAGGTGTGATGTTGTGAATCAATTACAAGTAAATCCCAACAAGAAAATTGCTAGTTAATTAATTAGGTTGATTGTTACAATTGAGGAAGGATCTGATCATCTCATGGCATGTTTTTGTGTCAAGGTGCTTTTGGATTATTACATATGTAGGTTCCATAGAACATGATATGTATTATATTCCAATGTGAACATTTTTGACCTCTTGTAATTTCAACATCTTTTTTTTTTCTGTTAAGATACCATGATAATTTAATTTATCTGCTTCTTGAATGTTTTTACCAGTTCTTCTCTAGCATTGAGCAACAGGAGCATTTTTGGAGGAGTTCGGTATAGGGAGGAAAATGTTTTTCAAATTTTTGATGTTTGGTTGGTTAAAAGATTTTGAAAAATATTTTCTCTAGGAAAACAAGTTCCGTCAGTGACATTCCGCTCCTCCCCGTCCTCCAACACATCTCCTTCCACACTAACCCCCACCCCCCCACCCCATCCTCCACCACCCCAACACCCCTACCTCTACCTTTCCCCACTCCCATAGTGTATGCCTAGATTGTATATAAATGATTTTGTGATAATATTTTCTATTTACTTACCAAACACAAAAATATAAGTAAGAAAATCACGTATTCCCCAAAACAATATTTTCCATAAAACCATATTCCTTCGTACTTGTTAGAATATACGAGTCCACAAAACAGTGTAGAGAACCTGGTTCTCTATCTATTCCCTTAACTAAAACGGAAAGTAAATACACAAGATATTTACGTAAAAAACTCCTTGCTCAAGGGATTGAAAACCACGACCCCAACTTCACTAAACTGAGCAACTTCATATTACAACCTATTAAAACCTAGGAATTAAACTCTTAATCTCTTACCCCTTACAATAACTCTATTGTAAGCCCTTTACAAGAACCCAAACAACCTTGACTAACTCTAGCCAAGAAGCCAAACAACCTTGACTAACTCTAGCCAAAAAACCAAAATAACAAAAGGTTGAGACCCGTCCTACTATGACACTTTTTGAAAGTAGTGTAGGATTACAAGTAAAGAACAAAAGACAAAGACTCAACAAACCTAAGAACTTAAGACATCTTCAGTGATTTGGATCTGATCCTTCAGTTTGTTGTAGCTTTGTTCTTGAGAGCACCTTGAGAGGTAGAGACTTGTACTTAGGATATGAGCAAGTTTCTGATTTTGCAAGAATGGACTTTCCCTTGGAACATGCTGTTTATATATGTGGCGAGAGAGAGTGAAAGTGACAAACCATAAACCTTGGACCATTGATCTAGCTACAGCAACTCTGCTGTTGTACTACTGCACTGCTACAGTGCTACAGTGTCAGCAGCTTTACAGTTGTAGAGTTGACTTTTCAATGGTCCAGGGACCTGATCGCATCTGGTTCCTTATCTGGTCCCTCTAAAGACATAACTGGTTCCTCGAGTAGGTTTCTCAAATCATCAAAGCACGAAGTAGTATAACTTATCAATTTCCTCCTTTTTTATGATGACAAACACGTAATTGAAATATCCCTTAAAAACTGTATCCCCACATATTCCCCCTATGAAATAGGCTCATCTTCAAGTATGACAACACTTCCCTGTATGAACATATATCTGGTTCCTCTCTCTCTCTGTCAACTCATCAAAACATAACATGGCATAACTTATCAATTTCCCCCTTTTTGATGATAACGAACTCATAATTGAAGTTCCTCCTGAGAACCAGGCTCTCACTTGTTCCCCTTGAGAATCAAGCCTAATTTTTAACATAACAACATTATCAATATCTTATATCTTTTTCCCCCTTAATTATCATGTTTGTCAAATTATCAAAACATAACATAGCATAACGTATCAATTATTTCCCCTTTTTTGATAATGACAAATCCATAATTGATATTCTCCCCCGAGAACCAGCTTTATCTTCTAACATTACAACACAGTATCAACACAAGTAAAGAATCGGTTCCTTACTTGTTCCCTCTGAGAACCAGATCTATCTCATAGCAACATGTTAGCAGCATTAACCAACTGTCAATCCCCCTTGAAAAGTTCCCCCCTATCCTCTTAACATAGCCAATCATTGAGGTAACTGGTAGAGAGACAACTAGTTGAGCTTGATCAATCCCAACTCCAACCGATTTCTTTTAAAGTTTTCCTGCTCACTGCTTGATGAAGATGTTTGCTACATGGTCCTTCGTTTTGCAAAATTTCATACAAATCAACCCCTTTTGAACATTGTCCCTCAGGAAGTGGTACCTAACATCAATATGCTTGGTTTTCTTGTGTTGCAAGGCATGATCCTAAAAAATTGAGTTATTTTAAAGGTGTTGTTTTTATCCAGCATAATTAGCATCAGCATATCCAGTCAAGTTCAAATTGTCTTCTGAAGGGTAGAAGAGGACCAGGTCCGGAGTCCCTTTGAGATACCTCAAAATTCCTTTTGCAGTAAAGATTCAATGATACCCCTGTACATGGTTTCATTTACAGTAGAACCAGCTTATAAACATCCATGTCTAGCCGAGTAGCAGTAGTTATAGGAGTATCAAAGATCTTATCATTTTCTATCTCAACCCTCTTCAGCAGCTCTTTGATGTACCTTTGTTGACTGATCATAGTGCCTCTTGGGGTTTGCTTGACTTATGGCTCAACAAAGAAAATTTAACTCACCCATCATGCCCATTTCAACTTTACTTCTTCTTGATTGTAACTTTGAACCACCAGTCTTGCCTTGTTTCTTATTGTGTTTTCTAAATCATCAAGCTTGTTGCGAGACATCCACTAGGTTCCTATCACTGTTATGTCAGAAAATCTAGGGACCAGGTGCCACACTTTTTTCTTTCAAGTTGATGGAGCTCTTCTTGCATAGCAGTTATCCAATCAGCATCTTTTAATGATTTCTCGATATTTTTAGGTTCAATTTGACACAAGAAGGCTGAGAAGGCAATCATGTTTCTCGCCCTAGACTTAGTTTGAATACCAGAGTCTAAGGGAGTAATCACATTTTGAAATAGATGAGATCCCTTTTGCTTCCAGTTGGATACTTGAACTTCAGGATTCGAGGGACCAGGTTCTTCCATGTTCGATCCATCATTGACATCTTCAGAGGCATGACTTCCACTTCTTTGTCCAGCCTTAGGAGTGCCTGATATAGCATTAGCTACTCGATGTTCAGCTTCAAGTGGGATAATTGAGGGACCAGGCTCCTTTGTGCCTTTTGGAGATTCTGCTGCATCTTCTTCATTACCCTGCTTGACTTAACTCATCAAGAACTTTTGAAAATTCCCCATCTTCAGTTCTTGAAACAGAGTACAAATAAATCTGGAGTAGTCACCAACAATAACAAAGGTGTAACTATTTCCCCCTCTACTTAGAATTCTCATTGGTCCACATAGATCCATATGAAGAAGTTCAAGTGGCCTTGAGGTACTTACCTCTTTCTTTGGTTTGAAAGTGGATCTTACCTGCTTCATTTTTATACAAGCATCACACACCTTGTGATCTTTGAACTTGGTCTTTGGCAGCCCACAAACTAGGTCCTTCACAGCCAGCTTGTTCATCAGTGAAAATCTTGCATGCCTCAGCCGTCTTTGCCATGGTTCAGCATCATCATCCAGAGCACTGAGAATGTCAGATCATTACCATTTAAAGAATCAAAAACAGCCACATAGATGTTCTTGTATCTTCTTGCTATCAAGACCACTTCTTCAGATTTGATGTTGGTGATAGTACATAAAGCTGATAGAAATTTTACTTAATTTCCTCTATCACAGATTTGAGAGACACTTAGAAATTGTACTTCAAAGCATCCAAATAATACACATTTTCAATTGCATGAGATAGTGTCTTGCTAATTTTTCCAACTCCAAGAATGTGACCTTTCTTGCCATTTTCAAAAGACACACTCCCTCCTTGAAAGGCCTTGAGTGAGAGGAAATCCTTCATTTTTCCAGTCATATGCTTTGATCAGCCATTATCCATGTACCATTTTTGACTGCTTCCTCTCACTAGTCACTGATTAGATTTAGGAACCCAAACTAGCTTGGGTCCCTTAGAATGATAGAATGGGTGAATTAAGCATCTTTTAGTCCATGCAGGCAAAACAGCTTTTCCTTTTCGGGGACCAGGTCTCTCTGTTCCAGATTCCTTTTCAATAAATTCCTTATTTTTCTGAAGAGCTTGAGTTTTTGCTTTGCATGCATCTTTATAATGACCTGTTTGACAACAATGAGTGCATAGCCAATTTTCAGAAGTAGTAACATACTTGCTATGTGGATTATAGGGAGATTTAGCCTTTTTAAATCTAATGCCTTCCTTTCCTCTTGTGTTGCTCTTGTACTTAAAGGTGATCTTATCAAAGGACCAGATCCATCGAAGTGATTTATCCAGATCATTTTTTACCCTCTTTAAGTCTTCTTGAAGCTGTTTGTTCCTTTCAAGAGCAGCAGTAAGATTGATCTTGGTTTTGTTAAGTTCTGTTTCAAGCTCAATTTGAATTTTACTAGCTTCTTCCTTTCCTCTAGCGGGTGTGTTCATCCATTTTTTCATTTGGTTATTTAGCAAAGAATTTTCTCTAGTTACTTCATCAACCTGTTCCTTTAGATCTACGATGAAAACTACCATATCATCCTTCTCTTGTTCTAATTCACCAATTTCTTTAGTTAGAACTCCATTTTCTTTAAGAGCCCATGATATGTATTGATTAACATATTTGCTAATGCCATCAATTGCTTTTGAGCGTAACTTTTTAAGTTTTTCTGAACATCAAGAAAATTTACCTCATCCTGTTCATTGTCATCATCGGCAACGTCAAATTTTGCCATGAGTGCAAAGATTGATTCATATTTTGAAAGTCCATCGTCAGCAGCTATCATAGACACATCTCCTTGATTATCTTCATCTTCAGATTCACTTGAGGAATCCTCCCAGGAAACCAGAGCCTGTTTCACAAAGTTTTCAGCTGTTTCTCTTCTTTCGAATTTTCTGTCAGGGACCTGGTTCCTCTTTGCTGCTTTGCCCAAGTTGTTCTGGTAATAGTCCTGGTTGTGGAGAGAACATTCCTTGATGAAATGCCCAAGTTTCCCACATTTGTGACAACAGTCACATCCCTTGGAGTCTCAGTTGGAGCTTCATTTCTTTTAGAACCCATAAATTTTTCAAACCATCTTTTGAAATCTTCGAGTGAGATATGTCATATCTGACTCATCATCACTTGAGTCACTTTTAGCAGCAGCTATGAGGAACAGGTTCTTCTTTTTATTTGGTTCTCTTCTTTCCAAATCTTGTTGTCTTTTCAGCTCATAGGATTTGAGGTTCCCAATGAGCTCATCAATGGTTAGTGTTTGCAAGTCCTTGGCTTCAGTAATAGCATTGAATTTGCTCTCCCAAGAATTAGGCAAAACACTAAGTAACTTACGAACTAATTTGTTGGTGGGGATGATTTCACTAAGGGATTGGAGTTCATTGATTATGGAGGTGAACTTGGTATGCATGTCATGATTGGATTCACCATCCTTCATCTTAAACAATTCATACTCAGTGATAAGCATGTCTATTTTGGACTGCTTTACCTGACTTGTTCCCTGATAAGCAGTTTGAAAATATTTCAGATCTCCTTTTCTGATTGACAAGACGAGATACGATTGTACTCATCAGGTCCAATACCGCAAACAAGAATTTTCTTTATTTGTAATGCTTTTCTATAGCCTTCCAGTCAGCCTCATTGTACTCCTTCCTCGTCTTTGGATATGTTTTGATGCCAGCCGAATCTGTCTTCATAGGAACACGAGGACCCTCTAAGATAATGTCCCATAACTCAGAGTCTTCAGACATGAGATAGTCATGTATCCTTGTCTTCCACCGCCCATAATATTTTCCATTGAATCTTGGTGGTTTTGTGCTTGATTGTCCTTCCTCAAGGTTTGGTGGAGCAGCCATGAGAAGGATCCTTTCTAGGTGTTAACCTTTTAAAAAGAACCTGCTCTAATATCAATTGTTGGAATATACGAGTCCATCAAACAGTGTAAAACTCCGTGCCTAAAGGATTAAAAACCACAACTTACCAGAGTAGGATTTCCCAACTTCACTTAAACTGAGCAACTTCATATCACAACCTATTACAACTTAGGAATTAAACTCTAATCCCTCACCCCTTACAATAACTCTATTGTAAGCCCTTTACAATAACCCTATTATAAATCAACAAACTTTGACTAACTCTAGCCAAGAACCCAAACAACCTTGACTAACTCTAGCCAAGAAACCAAAATAACAAAAGGTTGAGATCTGTCCTACTATGACTCTTTTTGAAAGTAGTGTAGGATTACAAGTATAGAACAAAAGACAAAGACTCAATAAACCTACGGACTTAAGACATCTTCAGTGATTTGGATCTGGTCCTTTAGTTTGTTGTAGCTTTGTTCTTGAGAGCACCTTGAGAGGTGGAGACTTGTAGTTAGGATATGAGCAATTTTCTAATTTTGCAAGAATGGATTTTCATTTGGAACATGTTGTTTATATATGTGGAGAGAGAAAGTGAAAGTGACAAACTATAAACCTTGGACCATTGGTCAATTTCAAACAACTGGCTCGTATGCTGTCTTCTTCTGATGTCAACAGCTTTACAGCTGTAGAGTTGACTTTTCAATGGTCCAGGGACCTGATCGCATCTGATTCCTCATCTGGTCCCTCTAAAGACATAACTGGTTCCTCGAGTAGGTTTGTCAAATCATCAAAACATGAAGTAGCATAACTTATCAATTTTCCCCTTTTTGATGATAACAAACACGTAATTGAAATATCTCTTAAGAACCGTATCCCCACATATTCCCCCTAAGAAATAGGCCCATCTTCAAGTATGGCAACACTTCCCTATATGAACATATTAGGTTCCTCGAATAAGTTTGTCAACTCAGCAAAACTGTTACACCCCGGAAAATTTCTCGTTACCAAGATTGTAGACGGTGTGGCACGAGCTCAAGGGAGAGTAAGTTATACAAGGATTAGGGATGAATATTATATTATATGAGTATAATAATAACCTATATATGACATTTGGAGACCGTATGGTGTAAATCAGTTAATACGTTACCTGATGAATAGCCCTCGTAACCGTAAGTTAAGGTGGGGACCACATGCCGAGGTTTTATAAAGGACATATGAAAAGTTATATGAGTAGTAAATGGAAAGTTTAGCAAGTCTTAAGAAGGACCCTTAAGCCAAATATGGGCATAAGCCCTCCAAAAGGATGATTTAAGGATACATTTTCGGATGATCTGACTTGAAGAGGCAAAAACGCCACTATAAGTTTCGAATTTGGAAACACACCAAAAATCAAAGTTGTAGATATTTGAAATAGCTTTCCAACCATAGGTCTTGGGCCCTCATAAAATATCGGGATCAAGAGTTATGACCTTTTTATTGAACAAACGCGCAGGCAGTAAAATAAGCCTGCGCGAACGCGCTGAGCAAATTTTAAGTCGGTTTGGGCAGATTCTGGAACTCTATATAAGGGGTACTTACCCCCCCCCCCCCTCTTCTCTATCCAAACACCCCAGAAAAATCCCCAAAAATTCTGAGAAATTCCCACAACTTCCCAACATTAAATTTTAGTCCGAATTAAGTATAATCTTCGGATTCAGGTTCCGACAGCGTACAGTTGTGATTATAATACCGTATTGCAAAAAAACTTGGCTTGAATTCAAGGTGGTGATCGAGGATATTTCAGTTTTAGCGGGAGAAAGGTATGAATCTTTCCTTATTAATATTGAATTAATCTTATTTACGGAGGAAAAGCTATTAAATGATCGTATGGGTTGAGAAATTGGATAGAACATCATGTGGGATGTTTGTGGAAAATATTGGTATTGATGATATTGTTGTTGATGTTGGTATTGTTATTGTTGTTGTTGGTTGCTGGATTGTGATTCCAAGCTAGGCATATAAACAGGGGAGGTGTTGCCCGAATTTCGGCAGATTTTAAATGGATTTAAATTGAAGACTTAAGACAAGTGTGTGATGGTGAGCCTAACGATAGTATGAATGGTTTTATATGTAGATTTCAAGACAGGAGGTAGGTTGGAAAGTCGAGAAGTAAGCTTTCAGGTATGTTAAGGTTATCCTTTCTTTCATTTTGGCATGATCTATGACAAGTGCGAAACGTAACGATATCCATAATGAATCCACTCCTAGATGTAGGAGCTCATGTCCTTATGTTTATATGGGTGTTGTCCATATCCTGAGTTCCTTGACTTCTTAAGTCCCGAAGGGTCATCCATAAGTTGTACGTTTTCATAATGATGTTTAAATCCCGAAGGGGACATTCATAGGTTTCTTTATTCATATGCATTTCATATTTGATTTCTAAGTCTCGAGGGAGACAAATAAAAAGGGGAAGAAGTTCCCATTTTGAAAAAGGGGAAGAAGTTCCCGTTTTGAACTAAAGGTTGCTTCGAAGGGAGTCTTTTGATGTTTTACAAAGATTATTATGCATTTGCACATTTATATATATATGACATGATATTATGGGGCATGGGAAGGGCTATGGCGTTATATACGCAAACCACCTGATCGGTATATGATGATTGAGATGCCGAAGGGGCCCGACAGGCTATTATGATATGATGCCCGACGGGCGAAGCTCGAAGGAGCGAATGGGTAAAGATGCATATACATACATACATGTTTTCAAAAGTACATCATGCTATTATGCCCGAAGGGGCTACGAGCAAGGCGAAGGCATGCATTATATACATATACATATTCATGACGTATTAAAAGTTCATATGCACATACATGATTTGTAGTGTTGGTCACAGGTACAGATTGAGCCTGTTACTCTTTTATCATTCGAGTTGATATATTTTGTTTCAGTTCTGCCTTACATACTCGGTACATTATTCGTACTGACGTCCCTTTGCCTGAGGGCACTGCGTTTCATGCCACGCAGGTATATACAGATGAGTAGAAGACATTGGCTATAGGATGTTCCCACGCTATCAACTGGATTGGTGAGCTCCATCTCAGTTCAGAGTGTTGCCGAATCAGAGTACTTATGTTATGGTATCTCGTGTATGTCAGAGACTTTTGCAGACAGTGTCCTGTGGATAGTGCATCGAGATATCGACAGTTGTGTAAAGCGACCATGTAGGTCGATGTGTTTTATGCTTTGTTTCTAAAGATTTTATTATAGCTAAAGGTTTTCTTTGAATTAACGATAAGGGAGAAGTCGTTAATTTGACGAAAGAGTTTTATTGAAAAGTTTCTCATGTTTTTCTTGACGGAAGCATCATTTCGTAAATTAAAGGTTCAAAAAAAAAAAAAAAAAAAGTTGTGACTCATGGATGGAATGGTAGTATGACTCTCAGCTGAGTAAGGTCTTGGGTGTCAGTCGCGACCCTCCGGTTTGGGTCGTGACAAAAACATAACATAGCATAGCTTATTAATTCCCCCCCTTTTTGATGATGACGAACTCATAATTGAAGTTCCTCTTGAGAACCAGATTCTCACTTGTTGCCCCTGAGAATCAAGCCCATTTTTAACATAACAACATTATCAGCATCTTATATCTTCTTCCCCCTTAATTATTATGTTTGTCAAATCATCAAAACATAACATAGCATAACGTATCAATTATACGTACTAAACACACCTTTGTGGAAAAAAGCCGGCCATAGAATAGACATACGTAACACCCTTTTTCATCTGATATCCGCATTGCGTCAACAAATCTGTCTTTAATCCCAGTAAAGAAAGCCTAGAGTCCCTCAGCGACATTTCCGTTTATTTAAGTCATAAATCTCATATTTATAAAAATGATTGTATTAATCTCATATTTATAAGGATGGTAGTATATATCAATCTTGCAGGTTAAACATCTAACTCAAAGAAAGCGATAAGCCAACACAAGCCCAGAGACTAATAAACAAGCCTCGCATAAGTAGCAACAAGAATAACTATGCCTCAATCCCAAATAAGTTAAGATTAGCTATACCGAACAATCTAAGAATAGCTATATGAATTCTCGCTGACCATTTTGCTATTAAAACGCCTCGAAAAAATGCACCGCTATCTTTGACATAAAACCAAACCAATTGATTGAACTAATAAAAGTCAAAAACACGTTCAGTTTCAATGTCATTAAGGAAATTCATCTTGTCATTAGTCGAGTTAATAGTGCCCAGTATTATTCGCGTCTTCGTAAAAAGTTTCGTTTTCTTTTCTAGCATCAGCTTGTTTTATTAATTAAAGTAGATACTCTATCGACAGAAATATCCACAAATTATGTATCAAGTCGAAATCTCACCCATAAATTTCCCATTTCGATCAAGAATTAGTCAAAGTTTTCGATCATTACTAAAGATCAAGTTTGCATTCTACGATCGAGACAGAATTAAGCTAATCGATGTATGATGATGACACATCTTATAAGAGCTCATCTGCAATAACCCACCCCCTCTCAGATTTCTGATAGGCTTCAGGTTAAATCAATGAAATAACCCAAAAAAAAAAACGACAAAATGAACCATCAAAAGATTCCAACCAAACAAAGAAGTGTATTACATAGTCAATTAAATTTGTACATAGTACACATAATCAATTTGATTAGTATGTTACATCCTCTGGAAACATCTAAATTTTATCAGCCAAGTAGTCTTTCGAAAGCGTGAAGCAAATTGTAAGCTTCTGAGTTTTCCATGATATTGTATGTTTCCTCACACCTCTATTGAAAAAAAAAACAGCAAATTATGAGATATCAGGCTTCAAATCTCAATAGAATACTAAAAATTATTGTAAATTGATTTCTTTAATCTGTCCAAGTATTCATGAGTTTTTAACCAAAATTATCCTTTATGTTTAGAGGTAGGTTCATTTTTACCCCTAAAATATACATCCGCGTGCATAGCTTCCTTTAAGTTTGTCAAAGTTGAGCACATTTGGTTCACACAACGGGAAGACATAGACCTAACCAAAAAGGAACATCTCTTCCAAACTCAGTAAAAATAATCGAGGTGTGTGTATACTAATCCCCACACAACCATTTTATACAAAAATTAAATTTAAAATACTCCCGTTTCATAATAAGTGATTTTTTTTTAGCTTATGGACAACCCTTAAAAAAGTGCTTACTCTTAGAAAATTAGAAGTGTTTTTACTAACTTACCCCTTATTAAATGCTTAGAAAAGAAAAGCTACTTAATGATTCTTGATTATATAATTATGTATAGGGGAAAGGCGCAAATATACCCCTCAACTTTGCAATTTAGAGCAGATATAGCACTTGTTAAAAAAAATAATGTATTTGCGCTAAATCTGCTCTAAATCGTAAAGCTGAGGGGTATATTTGCCCCTGTGCCCTTATACATAAAGATAATAAGATCAATTTCTCTTTAAAATCCTAAATCACTGCTTATTTTGAAATGAAGGGAGTAAGAAGGAACAGCATAACATGGAGCGACAGCTTCGGGACTAGCACGAGCCTGCCAGCAACAGAATCCAATATTGCTTTTGGCAGAATCTAGTATTCACTCTCCTAGGAAACTAATGAAAATGCTGATGTACATAGCCATCTTTTACAATACATGGACAGTAATCTTATAGTATTCTTCACTTTTTTTTACATTTTAACAAATATATATATCAGATCACCACTTAGACGACAGTAGTTTTTTTCCTGAATTTAACAAAAGAATGAACCTTTTTTTCATTCTTCCTCTCTTTTGCCACTTAAAAACACACAAGCATAGCACATTCAAGAAAGACTTGTCATTGAATAATGCAATTTACATGTGAGTGCTGGGGACGGACAAGACATCAAAAGGTAAAAGAATATAGAGGAAAGAATTTTACAACAGAATTTTTCGAGTGCTTCCCGTGTAACACCATTCCATTAAATACCAGTATTTCAGGGCAATGTTGATGCCTAGATCCTGCGATGAATTCCTCCGAAGAATTCTTGAAGTCCTGCAACAGGTTCATTGCTTGGACAAACAGAAAATGCACCTCGGCGCCAACTGATTCAGCTACCACATTTCTCTATAAACTACAAGTAAAATAGAAATATAAATGTTTACCGGATGAAAGAAAATGAAATGATAGGATACTATAAAGCATTGACCCCGAAGGTAAGCAAAAAAGAAGCTCACCCAACTAACAAGGCTTCCTTTTGTCAACCTTCAAGGGAATGTTGAACCACTTCTTTTTCTTTGTCCGATCTCTTGAAGGCTTCTTTTCTCTTACCGGGCCATCTTCCCTGGTCTCCTTGGAACCACCTTTGTTCTTACTTCGATTGCTACTACTACGCTTCATCGCGGGAAGAGTTGTATAGGAAGCATGAATTTCATTGCGGTGCTTAAGAAGCTCATCAATCTATTCATTGGTGAAGAAGTCAAAAAACAATAATTTAACTTTGCCCTATGAATATAAAACCACTTCAAGGCATCAAACTTACAGCTTGCATTTCTTGTGCATATCTACTTGTCATCTCCGTAAATTGTGCTAAAACCTGTGAAGAAACAAGAAAAGGAATCAGTAAGATCAGATAAACATAAAGCAAGAGATCGCCAATTAATGAATACAAAACAGACCTCCCTATATTCTGTTTCAAATTTAGACAGTTCCACCCTTTTAGACAAAATTTGAGCTTCTACTGCTCTAAGATTCTCTTTTTCCTCAGTAAAAGGTGCGGCACAAACGACTTCGATGGTGTAGCTCACACTTTTAAAAAAATTGTCACCTACAAAAGCCAACCAGGAAATAGAGAGGAGTGCTGAGTATCATATTCCCATTGAATATCATAGAAAGTTCAAGATGGCATGGGAAAGATACCATAAATTGCAAAAACATGTGTGCCAGGTTTTAGCTCAGTAATCTCGCATGGTTGAAATCCATCTAGTTTCTTGAAAAATGCCGAGTCTGGATCCTTTGCAGCTGCTGATGCCTATATATTAGCTCAAGCAGAAAAATAATGTGAACACATGAGCACAAACTTAAGAGAACCAACTAAAAATTGAAATTATGCATAGATATAAACTCACCGATGTCTGGGTTTGATCCATGTGATAAACTGGGAATCCAAGAAAATACATGCCGGCGGATGTGACTTTCCCGGTTTTTGAACTATCTTCCTGCAAAGAAGTCACGATAAATTTACAGCGGATACTAAGGAAGTAGAACAGCCAGGATCATAAACCAGATTAGCATAAACAACGATAAGAGGATTTTTGGCAACCGATGGATTGTGACTAATCTGAGGGCAAGTGGAGTAGCTTATAGTAGAGGGTATCCAAAAAAAGAACGCAGAAAGGATAGTGTTTGAGCAATGATATCACTTAATGTGAAGCCGGTAATTGATCTAGTTTCATTTTTGAATTGCCCCACATATGCTATTCCGTCATTAAAGAAAATTAAAAGAACATGAACTCAGCATATCGGTAGAGAAGTGAATAAGAAACTTATTTCTGGTGCTAAAGAAAAGGATAGTGCATCATTTGGGAATAGGCATAAACTTCTTGATTTGAACAGAAAACTGGTACCCGTATCCATATATTTATAAGCCAAAAAAGAGCTCATTATGATCTCTTCAAGCCTAAACTACCATGAAATTTGAAGTGTGATCTTATAGATTTACTTGACTGCAACAAGGAGCAAACAAACGAATAGAAGGGATTGGAACCTGTAATGCAAGGCTCAGGCCGCCATTTTCTTCTTGGTCAAAGTACAACAGCTGCACACACAAAATTCAAGTGACCAAACTGTGACAAACTCAAAACAGATCAACACAGAGAACATTTCAGTTGATAGAATTAAACCAAAACAAATTGAAGTCATTAAATCATGTTATAATCTATGACGGAAATCATAATATGATACTCCCAAATGAGGAAAGCATGTCATATTAAACTAGTCAGAAATCAGTCTCACTCTGCTTGATAATTCATTCCAAAAGAGAAAAACGAAATTTGCATTTTTATGACAAGTAAATTTTCCTGGGATCAACTTCCCGACATGGAAGAAATCAGAATGGTGACACTATGTTTAAACAACATGAAGAATCATCCGAGACATTTCCTCTTTCTCTGCCCCCGTTTTACAACTAAAACCTAAGTTGCTCGGACTCTTCACTTTCGATGCCACACCTGTGTCGACAAGACATGGGTGTGGGTGTGGACGGATTTGGTCAACCAATTTTGGGTCTCGGACCAAAATTGATGACAAATTCGAGACAAATACAATAATGCACAGGAGCTGGTTTTACCATGTGCGCATACAAAGGGTAGCGGCTGCGGGTTCCCATGTCATCAAAAAAAAAAAAAAAAGTTCAGGCGAAATTGAAGAAAATGGAATACCTTGTATATAGAAATTTATATGTCAGTCCTTTTCCTTTTATCTCCTTCTGTGATTCTCCTCTTAATGTCTCATAATTTAGACATATAACTCTATTTTTAGATATTTGAATTATTTTTAGCCTGCGCACGTACCCGTACCCGATCCGTCCCCCCGAATCTTAAAATTAGATCATGAAATATCTGCACCCATAACAGACACCCGAGTCCGAGCAACTTAGTCTAAAACAGTAGTTTAACGGGACATCATAGATGACATATCTACTATCTAATACTGATAATACATTTCTACAAGGTCCTAAAAATTTAACAAAGAGGCCTGCCACCTTAGAGCATTTCTAGGATTCGTTAAGATCAGCAACACACATAAATTTTCCGATTACCAAAGTCAGCATGTCAAGACAGATCACTTAAACAGAAATAGAGATGAGCAAATCAAACTTAAATGAGCAAAGACATGAGAAAAAGCATCTAAGAGTTTGCGTCTAGGTCTGGCAAACCGGTTAGAAGAATAAGTAACCATCCAATCCGACCCATTAAATATGGGTTAGATAATTGACCATTTAAAAATGGATCAAATATGGATATTATTATTATCCACTAAAAATGGATATCCAGATGAATAATATGGATATCCATATTATCAATACCCATTTATCTGCTTCCTTTCAGGGAGTCTAAGCTTATTTTGGCTTCTAGCTTGTGTTCTCACCTGACTATTCCTGAAACCATAGATAATATGGATATCCATATTTTCCGTCGGTTAACCCGTTTTTTATCTGTATTAAATATGGGGGGTTGGATACTTTATCCGTTTTTGTTTAACCCGTTTTCGACCCGACCATATCTGATCTGACCCGCCCGTTTGCCACTCCTAATTGTGTCTATCGAATGATTTATCAGGAAAACAGAGAGCCTATCTAATGATGGATATATTTGAATATATTCTAGAAGCACACTGTTAAGCCTCTAACTCAGCTACATATAAAATATTGCTAAGTGACGCACATCAGTCTTAAAGTCTGTAAATGCAACAGTAAACCAAGCAGTCCTCCATTAGCAATGTAGCAGTCTTTTTGTAGCAAAAAACTCGTCGATTAAATTTTCCAACTGACCAAATGAATTTTTCCTATCATCAGAAGTGTGAGTCCAAGTAGCAAGCATTCAGTTGATCAAATATACACAATAAAGTAAACCTAAGCATATTTGGCTTTAGATTTTGACAGACCTTGAATTTGCTTTTTTCTCGTGAATGAACTCGGAAAACAAGGCCTCCTTTAGCTTCCTTTTCTGTTATTGTAACAGAGTAGAAGTGAGCAGATTGCTTTTCTACCTGTTGAGAAGAAGATAAGAACTTCTGCAGTGACTAAATTTTAACAAGAATAAATAACATAAGATTTAGATTGATACCTTCCTACATAAAGGTTGCCCAAGTGAAAGCGATTGAATAGGTACTGAACCATTTAAGGCTTCCTCTAGAACAGTTGCAGAGACTGTGGTTTTTATTGGTACACCAAGCTTACTGCTCATAATGAAATAAGCTAAAATTTATCATCATGCAACATAAATTTCATGAGCAGTAAGTCTGAATTCAACGAAAAGGAACATAAAAAGATTACATGCAACATGGACTGACCTAAAAAGTGCAGCAAACATAGTATTCACAGTTCCCAAACTTGAAAGATCAAGCTCCAATTCTTGGCTTTCTGACTCAACAGCCTGTTTAAATAATACTTCCATTAGGTATAGCACCAACATTCTCATTTTTTCTAATACGGAGAACGCACAAGAGAAAGTCTAAGTCTTAAACTAAATATAGATATCTAGGATAAAGAGAAGAGAAAATGACAAAAAAGTTCCCTTATGTTTGAGGGTAGGTTTAAAATAGCTCCTTAAGTATGCACTTAACAGTTTGGTCCTTTAAGCTTGCCAAAAGTTAACGCTTTTAGTCTCCGTAAAATATTACCGAACTCTGTCTGTTAGATTTGACGAAAACAGTTTGTTGGGGGTGGGGGGTGGGGTTGGAGGAGAGATGGAACTCACATTTAAAGGTACAATTTTGTAGGTTCTGCTATTTGTAATTTATTTCTAAAGTCTGATGCAGCTTTTGGAGGTGTAATTTATGCTATCTTTTATATATTCTTAGTCTCCAAACTCTAGTGTAGTTTTTTGTGTTGCATATTTTAGGATTTGATCAGATTTTCTTGGTGTTTATAGTTAAGTCTTTTGTTTTCCATTGTTTCTGTCAAACCTAATCGACAGAGTTGGTAAATATTTTACGGAGACTAAAAGTGTTTAACTTTTGGCAAACTTAAAGGACCAAAACTGTTAAGTGCATACTTGAAGGAATATTTTGAACCTACCCTCAAACATAAGGGATCATTTTTGTCATTTTCTCATAAAGAACAATACAAAACTAAATTATCAACCAGAAGGCATCATATGCTTAGGAAAAGAATAACTAGATTAACTTCCTGCCCTACAGACTACACGGAGGGGGGAAAAAACCTCAAAGCCAGCTGAGTCATATTGACGCCTTTTATCTGGATCAGATAAAATGTTATATGAAAAGGTGACCTCCTTGAACATGTCCGCTGCTTTAGGGTCATTTGCATTCTTGTCAGGATGATACCTACATTATGCAAAAGTGCAAACAGAAAACAATATAACCTCCACCAGACAAGAAGGATATTATTTGCATCCTGATATATAAAAGGACTTAAATTCACAAGCTTTGATTGAATACTACACTCTCATGAGAACAATATTTTTAAAATTGATTGCTAATCGATTTACAAACAGTGATGTGATAATTTCCACAGACATCCAGAACCAACTTTGTAATTGTTGCCATGGAAATATTGTAATACTTTGACATATCAAACTCAAAGGTAACTTTCAAAAACTACATATACTGAAGCTCCAATGTGAAAGATGAGACTAACAAAAGATCAAAGTAAAGAAGACAGAATTCTTTCCTATAGTATAACTACAAAGATAACATTTGGGAAGAACTGACTTTCTAAAAGATTAAATTCTTCCAGAATCCTGCACAAACTACCACTTCTCCTTTACTTCCAAATCACAAAACCGCAAAAATAATTCTTTGACAGTTATTTTTTCCTCTTAAATTAGCAAATCAAGAACATTGAGGAAAAGATCTTTTTTTCTCCCAATTTAGTTACTTCAAATTGGTTGCAGACCTAAAACTCGAAATGAATTCCTAGTCAAATCCCATGAAATTTCAAATGAATGAAAGAAAATCCACACGGAAAAACAAAAAACAAAAGAAAGGTAAAAAGCTCTTATCTGACAACAATAACACACTTTAGAAGAAGCAAGCTAGCACCCCTTTCTCCAAAATTTTCCATAATTTTTCTTCTTCTATAAAAATTCTCAGAAACAATAGAGCTTCAATATTGATGCATCATAACGCTTATAACAACTATTGCTAACAATTCTATATAACTAAGCCTTTAGAACTACCATTCCCAAGCTAAAATTATTTTTATTATGACAGAGGCAATAACAACAATAGACAAAAGACAAACAAAACTGAAAGAACACCAAAATGGGGTTTCAAGAAAACACCTCTACAATACCAAAATCAAAAGAAAACACATAAAAGGTCAAAACTTAAATTAAAAGGGTCAAAGATTAAACATACTTCAAAGCTAATTTCCTGTAAGCACTTCTCATTTCTTCCTATAACAATTGTTGCTAACATTTCTATACAACAACTAAGCCTACAGAACTACCATCCCCAAGCTAACTAATTCTCTTTATCACAGGGGCAATAACAACAATACACATCACAAAATCTAAAATTTTTGCCCCACTCTTCAGACACACCCCCCCCCCCACCAAAAAAAAAGTAATAAAAAAGATAATATTAAAATTTAAAGAACACAAAATGGGGTTATCAAGAAAACTCCTCTACAATACCAAAAAAAAATTTTTAAAAAAAATACAACTGACAACAAACAAAACACATAAAAGGGTCAAAACTTAAATTAAAAAGGGTCAAAGATTAAACATTACTTCAAAGCCAATTTCCTGTAAGAACTTTTGATTTCTTGATCTGTTGAATTCCTGGAAACACCTAACACCTCATAAGGATCTCTCCTTAAAGGCTTTTCTTCCTCATTCTTTTCAGATTTCCACTTATGCCCTGGCATTTTTTCTTTCTAACACTTCAAGGCCACAAACTTTTTTTTTTTTCAAAATTTTTTGAAGAAAACACTAATACCCAAAATCAAATTTTCGTAAAGATTGAAACTTTGACCTGATAAAATGTTAATGTGAATTTTCTCATACCCACATCAAATTATTATTTTTCCAAGAAATTTGTTTTTCTGGGAAAATATTTGGGGTATTTGAAAACCCTAGAAATGGAAAACCTCACAGGTTCCAAGCTGGAAGAGAGCTGTGAAGGAGAGAAGACTTTTTTTTTTTTTAAGAGAGAGAGAGAGAGAGAGAGATAAAATTTTCAAAATTTTAAAAATTTCCTTACTGTTTGCGCTATTATACGCAGCGGGTATACTGCGCCACTGAGTCGTTAGGAGGACCCGTTTGGCGATAAGAATTATTCACTTTTTTTTAAAATTAGTGTTTAGCCATGAAAATTTTAAATATAACTTTTTGAAAAATAAAAATAAAAATTATTTTTCACTTTTTTCATAATCAAAACCTTATTGAAAAAGTATATTTCAATAATTAAAAAAAAATTATTTGCAAAAACTATGGCCAACTCCAACTCCAAAATTCTAAAAAAAAAGTGAAAAGTTTTTGGTTTTTATGGCCAAACGCCTACTTATATTATTTGTTATTGATTGTTTGGTTTATTGTATTTAAAATGATATGAAGTGCATAATTTCTAAGAAGAAGTTATTTGGTTACAAAAATACACTCTACTATATTTAGCACTTCCTCTGTTCCATTTTATATAAAGGTGTTTGACTTGGTATAAAATTTAAGAAAAAAATGAAAGCTTTTGAATTTTATGATCTAAAATAAGTCATAGAAATTTTTGTTGCTAAAATCATTTCATTAAGGGTAAAATAAAATTTTAGAGTTAAATTATTGTTAAATATAGAAAGGTGTCATTTTTTTTTTGCCTGACTAAAAAGGAAAAAGTGTCATATAAATTGGGACAAAGGGAGTAAGAAAAAGGTTTGAGGGGCCTCAGGGATATTTTTGTCATTTTTATTATTTTATTTAGGGATAACTAATTTTGACATTTTTATTCCATCATTTGACAGGAATAATTTATTCCAATATAATTTATCTCAGAATTAATAACTAAATACCAAATATTTTCTCAAGATTGTTTATGTTTGTCCAACATACCAAACCAACCTTTAGTTTGTGTTTGAGCACGTGCGTGTGCCGGATTACGTCTACTAGTGAAGTGAGGTTTGTAATGCGTACCGGGCGTAGAGTAGAATTGGGGTCGGTTTTGGAATTTTGAGGAGTTTGTGGGGTGCTGAGGTGGCAAAAAGGGTAAAAACAGAAGAAATGATCTGTATCTAATTCATAGCCATGATTAATGGTGTAAAGGGAAATTAAACTCATTGAGATCGCAATCAATGGGTTAGGGGAATGATTAGGAAACTTGACCTTAAATACACAATTGATGAGATCTTGATGGATTTGTAACCATGGTATTTACTTTTGTTTTCATGATTATACTGCTACTTTATTTTAGCCTTGGTATATTTAATTACACGCTCATGCATGCTAATATGCTTTCATAATTCACACACAGATACGACATATAGTTTGTACAGGTATATCCGCACATATTTGTGTCTGTTACTCTGTTAGTTTATTCCCTATATACTATATATTAGCGAGGACGATTCATTATTTCTGATTCATCATATGGCAAATTGCTACATCATCTACAATAAATTGTTACAATTAGCAAATGATAAACTCTTAGGTCGATTTTGCACCATTTAAAAAAAAAAAATTACTACTAGTTGTCTTAAATCTTTCTTTTTCCTCTTTTTGTAGAGGAGAACTATGTAGATTTCGAGTGACGTAGTCTCTTTGTAGTCATTTTCTATTTACACTATGTAAGTTTTCTAGTCCCATTCATTGTGGTCCTATCTATGTTACTTTCGTCACAACATTACATTTGCTCAAAGCCTCGAAGCACTTTAAATTTTGCTACTAACTAAAACTACATTTAATCCGAATACGTTTTGGTAATATATTCAAAACCTTTCACCGTGAAGTAATTGGAATGACTCTCTCCGTTTCAAATTGTTTGTATTCCTTTTCTTTTTAATCCGTTTCAAAAAGAATGTTTTTTTTTTTTTTTGCAACTCTTTAATATTTTCTACATATAGCATATTTAGGACTGTAAGATTAAAGAGCATTTTGATACATTTTATATATCTTTAGTTCAAGACCACAAAATTCAAAAATATTTTTTACAATGTGAAATGAAAACTAGAAAAATAAATTAAAATGCCGGAAGTAAATTATATGAAAAGCACTATAATGTTGTGAATGTAAACTTTGCCCAAATTACTGTTTGAGTTTCAGATTAGTTGCACAGCTAAAAAAAATTAGAAAAAATAAAATACAAGTTTTTATGACCTAGTAGCTTATCTTCCTCACATATGTTCATTACACTGACCTGAAAACACCATTCAAAAATATGAAGTGGCCATGTGTCAAAAGATTGAACTTAGACCACCAAAGATCTAATATTGGCTTTGCTAGATTGAACCTTTTGTCGGCTAATGGAAAGAAAAGGAGATTGGAACCTTTGTCGGTGAAAGTATTTCGTATTTCTTCAAATGAAATAATAATTCTATATTACATTAAAAAAATTATAGCGAAATCGTAATTTATATTAAAAAAAAAATTTGGTTAAATTTCTTTGTTTAATTGAGCATACTCTAAAAATGAGCAATAGAATATGTGGTACATAATAGTGATGTGGTAGGAAATGATGGATGTGAGCGGGCAGCCAAAAATGATTAAGGTTGGAAGCGGAGGCGAATCTAGGGGTACAAGGGATCATTCGAACCTTTTTTTATTAAAAAATTACATTATATAAATAAGATCAAAATTAATATTTGAGTATATATAATGCAAATCGAATCCGTTTGACATCGCTTAATAACTTAGCTCAATGGTCAAGAGGTATCAAATTTCAAAGTTGGTCAAGTATTCGGATAGTTGGGTATATATAAAAGAATATTCTTAAATAGGTTGATATGTGAGCAATTCAAATTTAGAATTTCATTGAGTGAAAATGAACTCTTTTTTTTTTTTTTTTTGTGCGGATTTCCCTTCATTTGGGGTGGTTTTTAATTTTTGTCCTTTAAATTGGTGGTTTATAAGTTTTGCCCCTCAAATTGATGGCCTTTAATTTTTGTCCTCTATCTTTGCAAATTGCTTTTAGGGTTTAAGGAATTTTTGTAAATTCTGCTTTACGTTTTGCAAATTTAAACTTGCGAATTCTCATTTTTTACGGAAATTTATAAAGATAAAGGATAAAAATTAAAGATCACCAATTTGAAGGCCGAAAATTAAAGACCACCCCCGCAAAGGACAATCCTGCAAATTGCCCAAACGAATTTGATCTAACGTGTAATGCAAACGAAATAACGCACGTTCTGTTTCTTGAATTGATAAGTCAAGTAATATTATTGGCGCTTCATATTCATCCTTAGCAGAGTATTATCATTCTTGTGAAATCAAAAGTTGTACAACAATGTAGTTGAAAATGAAATAACTATTGCAAAATCACTTTGGATGTAGGGGTCCAATATAATATCATTGTCTGGGCTGATTGAAAAGCATGTCCCATCTCTTTAATTCAGTGGAAATTTGTCTTTTGTTTCAGAAATAGGTAGAAAGTAATTAAGGAAATTTGAAAAGAAAAGAAAAGAGTCTGGCATTGGCATGACTTGTTAAATTTACTTTATTTGTCTGCATTTGCAGAAAACAGTGAAAAGCATATCCACCTTATGTACTTTTTACTACTTTGTGCTGATACTTTAAACCATTTTTTAATGATTATGTTACTTTACGAATTTAATTAAATAAAGAAAAGTTAAATTATTAATTTTGTTCATTTGCTATACTAGTGATGGTGCAAATTGTTAAAGTTATTGTTAAAAGGGCAAAGGTGCAAATATACCCCTTAACTTTGCGATTTAGAGCAGATATACCCTTCGTTACAATAGTGTATATATACTACCGTTACAAAATGGTACAAATATACCCTGCAATTACAAAATGGTGCAAATATACCCCTACAGTTATAAAATGATGCAAATATACCCTTTTCGCTGAAGGGATTTTTTTTAAAATCATTGAGGTTATTTTTTAATTAAAAAAAATGCCACGTGACTTTAAAAAAAAAGTCTACCCATTTTTTTTAGTAGACATACTTTTCTAAAGCCACATAGTAATTTTTTTCTGGTGGATCGAGTCTGGTTCGGTTAAAAAATGAGTAGACTTATTTTTTTTTTAAGTCACGGAGATATTTTTTTAAAAGAATCATACCCGACACACCGGAAAAATTTTTACCATGTGGCTTTAGAAAAATATGTCTACAAAAAAAAAAAAAAAAACAAGTAGACTTTTTTTAAAGTCACGTGGCATTTTTTTAATTAAAAAATAACCTAAGTGTTTTTTTAAAAAAAATTCCGTCAAAGAAAAGGGTATATTTGCACCATTTTGTAATGACAGGGGTATATTTGCACCATTTTATAATGGCAAGGTATATATACACCACTTCTTTAACGAGAGGTATATCTGCTCTAAATCACAAAGTTGACGGGTATATTTGCACCTTTGCCCTTGTTAAAAAGATCAAGATTGAGAAAACATCAAATCAAATCTTATAACTTGAATAGTTAAACATATTTAAATGGGCAAAGATGTAAATATATCCCTCAACTTTGCGATTTAGAGCAGATATACCCCTCATTACAAAAGTAATATATATATACCTCTACCGTTATAAAATGGTGCAAACATACCCCTGCAGTTATAAATGGTGCAAGTATACCCTGCCGTTACAAAATGATGCAAATATACCCTTTTCGCTGACGGAATTTTAAAAAAAAATCATTTAGGTTATTTTTAATTTTAAAAAATCCCTATTTTTTTTAGTAGACATAATTTTCTAAAGCAACATAATAATTTTTTTTCAGTGGGTCGGGTCTGGTTTGTTTAAAAAAATGGGTAGACTTATTTTTTTTAAAGTCACGGAGATATTTTTTTAAAAGAATCATACCTGACACACCAAAAAATTACCATGTGGCTTTAGAAAAATATATCTACTAAAAAAAATAAGTAGACTTTTTTTTTAAAGCCATGTGGCATTTTTCTAATTAAAAAACAACCTAAGTGATTTTTTTTTTAAAATCCTATCAAAGAAAAGGGTATATATGCACCATTTCATAATGACAGGGGTATTTGCATCATTTTATAGCGGTAAGGGTATATATACATCACTTTTATAACGAGAGGTATATCTGCTTTAAATCGTAAAGTTGAGGGATATATTTGCATATATCTGCTCTAAATCGTAAAGTTGAAAGATATATTTGCACCTTTGCCCTTGTTAAAAAGATCAAGATTGAGAAAACATCAAATCAAATATTATAACTTGAATAGTTAAACATATTTAAATGGGTAAAGGTGCAAATATACCCCACAACTTTGCGATTTAGAGCAAATATACCCCTCGTTACAAAAGTGGTGTATATATACCCCTGCCGTTATAAAATGGTGCAAATATACTCCTATCACTATAAAATAGTGCAAATATACGCTTTTCTTTGACGGAATTTACAAAAAACAATCACTTAGGTTGTTTTTTAATTAAAAAAGATGCCACGTGACTTTAAATAAAAGTCTACCTATTTTTTTTTAGTAGACATATTTTTCTAAAACCACATGATAATTTTTTTTTCCTGATGTGTCGGGTATGATTCTTTTAAAAAAATTATATCTCCATAACTTTAAAAAAAATAAGTCAACCCATTTTTTTAAACGAACCAGACCCGATCCACCAGAAAAAAATTACCATGTGGCTTTAGAAAGTATGTCTACTAAAAAACAAGGGTAAACTTTTTTTTCAAGTCACGTGACATTTTTTTAATTAAAAAAAGCTTGAATAATTTTTTAAAAAAAACATCAGCGAAAAGAGTACATTTGCATCATTTTGTAATGGCAAGGGTATACTTGCACCAGTTTGTAACAGCAGGGGTATATACACTACTTTTATAACGAGAGGTATATCTGCTCTAAATCGCAAAGTTAAGGGGTATATTTGCACCTTTTCCCTATTTAAATTAATGAAAGTTGTAAACATGATAAAGAAGTGAAATAGTGTCAAGTATTTTAAGGCATCTTGACTTGAAGTATCGTGAGACTTGAGAGACAGGAACTATTAATTTTATATCACTAAAGGATGCGATGAGATAAATGTGATCTCTCCACCATTAAAAAAAGATTTAGGCGAACCCTGAAAATAAAAAATTCTAGTAAAAACACTTTCCCTATATGGATTAGTCAAGTCAATTGACTTCAGATACCAAATGATTAAAAGAAACTTATTAATTTCACACCTACTTGGAAAAACGATTTACATTGTTAAGTTGTTGAATTGTTTAGTGAAAATTTTGACAATTACTTAACAGCTTCACTGACAAAGGCATAAGGGTCTTGTCAACTATAAGCAAAGTGGCTTTGCCTCAAAGCTAGTGATCAAGATGGGACTTGATACCTAGTTTTGGCTGCAAGTAAGGATTCTCTCTTTGAATAATGGAGTAGTAAGAAATGTCCTAAGTGACAAAAAGTATAATTAAAACTGGCAGATCTACTGTGGGAAATCTAATTACGGCAAAGGGACAAAATTACTCCTAAACTCTGGGAAATAATTTATTCATACCCTTCGTTATATTATAGGACCAATTATACCCTTACCGTTATACTATGGGATCAATTATACCCTTATGTCTAACGGATGCCACGTGACATCATCCCAGGCCTTCAAAATTATTTTCCCCTCAAATTATTATTTATCCACTATAATAACCCAATCCGACCCGGATTCATTTTTTTTTCAGCCAAAAATATACGGACCCGTTGGGTTTTGAATAGAAACCCAGTGAGAAAAATCAAAGTCCAAGAAGCTAACCAAATCATACCCCAAAAAAACCATTCAAAATGGCAGAAACAAAATAACAACAAGAACCTCAAATTCCACAAAATCAATCGATAATCTCTTCTGTGTTCTTCATAAAAATCATGAGCAAAAGAAGAACATGGGTGTTCCTATTTGCCACAGTTTACACAATTTTACTATCAATTTTTTGGAATTTTCTCAAAACAGTTCTTTCTTGGTATGAATCAACTATGTCAGCTAATTCCTTAAACCCCACAAAGTCAGTTTTTTCTAGTTGGCCTGCTTTATATGCATCTGTGTTATTAGGTTTAGCTTTTAGTGTTCTATCAATGGTTGCGGCTTTAGTCATTGCAGTATCTCGCCTACTTTGGTGACTTGGATTACTATTTTGGTTTTGTTAACATTTGCTGGTAAAAATAGAAGGGATTTGGTGTTGGAAGGAAAGAAATTGACAGGTGATATTATTGGATTTGTGGTTAAGGTTTTTTGATTAAAGAAGGGAATGTTGTTGCTGCTCTTTGTGCTGTTCTTGGTTATTTTGCTCTTGTTATTAGAAGGAATAAACAACAAGAAGATGTTGATTATTGATTGAATTATTAGAAATCTGAATTTTGTGAAATTAGAAAATTGTAATTTTATTTTGTTGAAATCATCCCAGGCCGTATAATAACCCAACCCGACCCGATTCATCTTTTGCTTGATTGGGTCCGTATATTTTAGCCGAAAAAAATGAATCGGGTCGGGTTGGGTTATTATAGCGGGTAAATAATTATTTGAGGAGAAAATAATTTTGAAGGTCTGGGATGATGCCACGTGGCAGCCGTTTGACATAAGGGTATAATTGATCCCATAGTATAACGGTAAGGGTATAATTGATCCCATAGTATAACGGTAAGGGTATAATTGGCCCTATAGTATAACGAAGGGTATGAATGAACTATTTTTCAAAGTTCAAGGGTAATTTTGGCCCTTTTCTGATCTAATTATCTGATTTATTTAGCCCCTACACTTTCCCTCTTTGATCTCGTACCCCCTATTTATCAATTACTCTTATCTATAAAAGAAATTAAAAGATGACAAGAAAAGAGAGTATATTTACATGTATACAGACATCACATGACAACAATATTTCTAGATTAAACAATTATAAGATGATAATGTTGTAAATCTTACAAAAAATACTTGTAAATTTTTATAGCTTGAAGCATATCAAGTACACTGTCCTCAAGGATATTTTGTCCATACAGTAAATAATATAATTTAGCGTATCTTCAAGATTCAACAAGCTTATTCAATTTAAGTTTAAATTAGGAACAGAAACAACTGAAACTTAATAATAAAAATCCACCTTTTTTGAGATAAGGAAAAGAAGAGAGCATATATAGAAAAAGTTGTTTTCACTTGTATTCATCAAAGAAGTGTATATATAGGTGTTTCTCCAACGGCTAGTTGATGACTAGTTTGACTACAATATTAAATATAAATAGAATAATTTACTAACATTAGAAAATATTTTCACAAACCAATGATGAACATTCCCTTTTGAAATAACACTAATTTTTCCAACAGATAAGATATAAAGTGTAAGAGTCGAAGTACGTTTAAATTGGCTCTAACACCACCATTATTATTAGTAGTAGTAGTATTTTTTTTTTTTAAAAAGTGCTCGCTAGAGTTTGAAACATCTCATTTCGAAGATAACATAAGGGAATTCTACACGGTGTTGCCTCCTCACATAGCTCAAAACAACAAATAATTCCATTCCTTTTAAACCATCGGGTTTCTACATTTTGAGTAGTACTATTACAATTTACAACAAAAAATTGTCGATCCTCTTTTTTTCCTCTGTTCACGCCTAATCCCTCCTCTTTTACACTATATTAACATATGCATTACACTGTATAACAAGTGTATACATTATTACTTATTCATTATATAACTACGATGAACTTTTAATGATGATTGGGAGGATATACACAAACATACATGTATATATATTGTGATATAACTAATATATATAATAGTATTCTTGTTTATTTCGATGATCCTCGATGCAGAAAAAAAGAGTATATATGTGTGTGTATACACACACACACACAGAGACACATACTAGTACTCCCTCCGTCCTAATTTAAGTGTCTTAGTTTGACTTGACACAAAATTTAAGAAATAAAGGGAGACTTTTGAATCTTGTGACCTTAAATTAAAGATGGGTAAAGAGTAGCAAAAAATTATTTAAATCTTGCGGTTATAAACTTGACAGGTAGGATGTTTGAACTGTCAACTTACTAAATATAGAAAGAAGAACTCTTTTTGGGATAGACCAAAAAGAAAAGTAAGACACTTAAATTGGGACGGAGGGAGTAATACTTATCTGCCATATTTATCCTTGTAAATATATGCTGCCAAGCGATTCTATGAGAAGTTTTAGGGATGAAATCTATTAGGAAATGTTTGAAGTGGATTTTCAATGGTTCTTTCTGGTGAGGGGATGAGTGTTGGTGATGGAATTTGAGAGTGGGGATTATGGGTCGAATTGGAAGTTGAGTTACATGAATTTTGTTAAATTTTTTGAGTGAAGATTGAAGGAATTCTCAGTGGTGATTATGAACGTGCGGCTGACTAAAATCAAGAATGGTTTAAGAGTCTTCCATCTGAAAGAAATTGAACAAACAAGAAAAGAAGTGGTGATCTTGAATTCGACATGAAAATTTAACGTCTTTGTGTGTATCTAAAAGAAAGCCTTGCATCAAAGTGCTTTTCATCCTCTTGGAACATTGAGGGAAGAAGGAAAAATGAAATTACAGTACGCATTTTGACGACAAGCCAATATACTACACAAATTATCAAACCATATACAATCTTTGCAACAAAATCATGAACGTACACTTTCCTCATCTTCTACCATAAGATATCTTACGCAGCATTTTTTCAAAGGATGGAAGCAAGTTTTGAAAGTTTCCCTCACTAAACAAGGCGCTCCTAGTTGTAGCTATTTATGTAGTGTGCTAGTTGATTAGAAAGATGACTTGGTTTCTTCATTTTTTGATAGTCATAACTCAAGGCAAGGCATGAGAAAACATTTTCCTCTGCATATTCATTGGTACACCTTGGCATTCATGAAGAATCCATTACCATTCTTTCCAATTCAGAAGAAACTGAACTGATGGCGAATTTAGCATTTGTCCTGAACCGAGGCAGAGGCAGATCAGGATTTTACTTATGGGTTCAAGACTCAGGTTTCAACTATTGAGCCACTAACCTCGATTGAGTTATGGGTTCATAATTTAATATTTTCAACTATTTCAGTTATTTTACACAGATAAATTCAGGTCTAGACTAAAAGTTAGGGGTTCAAGCAAACCCATAATTATACTATTGGATACACCCTTGCTTCGAAGGACAAGAGCCTTAACGGGATCTCCTTTCCACCCATATTACTACAAACACCTACATGCCTCGTAGTTATCATAATCTTGCAGGACTTGTGCTCAATGGCTGCTAAATCAATGGACGACCAAACATCATCTAGCATTACAACTATGTTCAGTTATATGAAGCCTTGTTGATTCTGAACTTCGTTTGTGAAGGAATCAGACTAATCAATCGTGCTTTCACTGCTGATGTTGGTGTCCGGAGAGATGCGAACAGAATCAAAATATATCTCTTTCAATGAAGGCAATCCCTTAACATCTCTAACAAAATTCAAGTTGCAATTTCCTTTTAAATGGAGAACGGTTAGTAAACTTGACTCTAAAGTTTGCGAAGACATGTAATAGCGAGAACTACGTACGAACAAATAGAATTCTGTGAAACTCATATTGTCAGCAGCAAATTTGATGACAGGCTCGACGCGATAGTTGCATTGACAGTAACCATCATAATAATAATAGCAGAGTCCACAGTATATCTTTGTAGAATGTGTTTGTACAAATTTGCTGTCGTCCAGTGATGTTATCATCTGATGGAAACTTTTACTAACAAGGGAAGCTATTGCTCTCTCTTTCAGAGTTAGAGAGGAGAGAATTTTCTGGAGGATATCATACGGTAACACATATAATAATCCATCAGTAATATTGTGGCTAGGCAAAGAGAGGGAATCAGAAACAATGGCGGCCATGAATTTGTGAGAGAAAAGTAAGCTATTGCTCTACATGTGAGTTTTCTTTGGCTTTGTAGGGTTTTAGCAGTGTATAACCCTCTGTTTGGATGGTTGTTTCCCGTGATTCATTAATGTACAATATGGTGTTGTATTGTATTGTACTGTATTAATGAACATAATGTTTGGATAGACTGTATTTGTTGTGGTTTAATAACATTTGTATTGTTTGGTTTGACTGTATAATAACTTGTAAGTTTACTAAAATACCTTTAACTCTTAATTAGAAATTAGTTTATATATATTAATAAAACTCAGGTAAAGAATAAAGTAGGAACTTTAAAAAATAAGTAGGTAGTGGGTGGGAGTGGTAGAGGGGTGGGTGGTGTAAGGTGGGTGGTTGTGGAATGAGGGTGGGGTAGTGGGTGGTAGGGTGGGGGTGAGTGGTTGTAGGGTGGGGTAGGGCGGTGGTGAGGGGTAGTGGGTGGTGGTTGGTGGCAAAGGAGTGGGGTAGTTGGGGGTGGGGGTGAGAGTGGGTGGTAGGGCGGGGTGGGGTGGGGGTGGGGTGAGTGGTAGAGCAGGGTGGGGTGGATAGTGGAGGGCGGGGGTATAATGGAGAAATGAAATACGTAACCACGGAAAAACTACCAAATCCGTGGTTACAAAAATTGGGACTTTTCACGGTTATATAACCATGGGATGAACCACGGGTTTACAACACAATACCACATAATTTTAAGAACAATGGAAACAAACATGGTTTCATAGAAAATCATACATTAATGAACCACGGGAAATCACCATCCATAAGAAACTTTTCCTTTTTTTAAAATTTAAATTACATTAAAATGTGAATATTAATTCGTTAGGTCAAGCTTTCTTTACTTCTTGTCTTTATATACGTCTGTTTGGTTAGATTACAAGATTACTTCATGTTGGGTTGGTCCATAATATAGTTATTGACCAAATTCATGAGCTAGTTATTAAAGAAAATTTTATCGAGAAAATGACAAAATGATCCCTTATGTTTGGGGCTATGCCTAATCGGACCAGTTGCAACTTTTACTTGTTCAAATAACAATTAAGGTGAAGCAGAATCAGGAAAGACGAATATCTTTATGATAAATATGTCCATTTTGCAAGTTTGTTATTACGAGTAGGTCCCAAAAAAGGATCGTCCTTTGTTCCCCATAGCAACCGGGAATAAAAAAGCACCAAATTTGATGGCTTATTAAGGGAAAGATGAAGTAAGAGCATGCTATTGGAGACGTTGCAACATATGTCGGGAAGACCTTTGTTGATCGTGTACAAATGAAATACGGATCCAAAGGTAGGGTAAGAAAGGGTCTAGCTAAGTCGATTCAAAATAGTACCTAAAGTATGCTCTGAGCAGTTTTGGGCCTCTAAATTCGTCAAAAGTGAGCACTTTTGGTCCACAATGAATACACGAGATGAACCTTGATTTGTGGATTGAAGTTAGCCTATTGGTGTAATAGGACTCCCAATAACTGCGCGTGATTGTATACTAAGGTGTTGTGTGCCAGTTATTGGAACGACGTAAGTGTGAGCAGATCCCGAACAAAATGATGAAATGAAGAAGAATAAACTGGAGACTCAGAGGAAGGACTGCTGAATTTGTTGCTTGTGTTTGGTTAACTACTTTACGACCTTAAAAAGAAAAGAAAGGATAAATTTCTCAAAAATCACTTTCTTAGCCATGTAATAAAAATGTTTACTGTTATTAAGTTTGAAATTCCACAAATAAATTTTAGGCATTATCATGAAATTTTAACGGTGGAATGTCAAATTTCATAATAGTGATTATCTTTTAAAGCTAAAAATGGATAACCTGTGCTATTACTACCAGTTTTAGAAAGTTTGACAGATAAGGGTAATTTAGACCAAAAAACAATATAATTAATGCTATTAAATGATTTTCTTAATTACTGAGTCAAAACCTTAAACGACAAATAAAAAAGAGTACCGGAAGTAGTTGAAAAGCACAAAGATATGATTAAAAAACAGAATCACTGCGGCCATAAGGCACTGATGATTTCTGCTCCTCTGATATGAATTAATTTCTGCTATTAGCTTTCATATCAAAATAATCAATGGTAATTCATTTACTTTCTTTCTTTTAAGTTTTAGTTCAATTTTTTTTTCCTTTACCCGAACTCAATTGGCAACAGATGCCTGGCTATGTTCAAGAATGTTAACATCTTGACAAATCTCAACTTCCTAGCTTTAGAATTATGATATGACAAGGCTAATTCATTTGTTAGTTAAAGCCTATTTTTGTATATAGTTCCAGATCTTGGTATGGACTACTTTTGTGAGTTCCATTGAACTCAATGGTGCATCATGCAAGTCTTTTTGCTGGAGGGAATAAGATGCAGATCCTATTAAGGATGTAAATTAAGAAAAACAAAATCAGTGATGGTGCACTTTCTAAGCTATATTTAGAAGTATAGTGGCAAAATCTTTCATATTGTGACGCCGCTTCAAAACCAATTCCTCCAGTGATTGGAAGATTGTGCTGCCCAAGCTAATGCAACGCCACATTTAGCAATTACACATAAAACCATCACCAGAGGAATTGGTTTGTGTGTTACATTGCTAAATGTGGAGTTGCTTTAGCTTGGGCAGCACAATTTTCAATTTTTTTTTTTTTTCTATTCTCCTCATTGCTTATAAGCTCCTCCAAACGATATATACACTTCGTTAACTTTAAGTTCCTTCAGTTGAAGTAAGCTTTGAGCACAATCTTCAAATCCCCTTCTGTGTGTCCACCAGAAAAAAATATACACACGAGCCCTTACCTTACGAACTGTCAACCTAGTTAAACTATCTTGATGAACATTTATGATAATTCTAAACAATCAACTGCCCGGAGCTAGCTAACTTTGGCAGAATGATAGGTTAACAGCCTCAAGTTATTTGAATCACCAATTTCATCTGGAATCTCTTTGTGTCGGAGCCATAAAAACTTAATATCTCAAGCCCTTTAAGTTTTCCAAGGATGGATATATTATCCAATTTGCAATGATCTAAGCTCAAAACTTGAAGTTCTACGAGAACTTCAAAAGATGAAGGAAATTTGAGACAACTGGACAGCGGGAAAATATTTGGTACTATTAGTCCATACTAAAGGATTTAGCGAGGGAACACCAACTCTTTCAGTCAAATCTAAAACCTTTAACAACTCTGCAATACCGTAGTTCAAGTGTCTAAGCAAAATTTACTAGAAAATTTATGGGGCTATCCTTGTATTTTGCCTATTAGGAAACATGACTCAAGGCAAAGCATGAGAAACATTTTCCTCCACATATTCTTCACTCATTGGTAAACCTTGGCATTCCTGAAAAATCTCCTTGACATTCTTTCCAATTCAGAAGAAATTGAACTGCTGCGAATTTAGCATTCTTCCTGAACAAGTGCCATGACTCTACGAAGTAGAGGCGGATCAGGATTCATGGGTTCACGACTCGGGTTTCAACTACTGAGCCAATAACCTTGATTGCGTTATAGGTTCATAATTTAATATTTTCAAAAATTTTAGTAACTTTACAAAGATAAATTCAGGCCTAGGCTAAAAGTTATGGATTCAAGTAAACCCATAACTATACTATTGGATATGCCTCTGCTTCGAAGGATAAGAGCCTTATTGGGATCTCCTTTCTACCATATTACGACAAACACCTAGATCCCTCGTACTTATCATAATCTTGCAAGACTTTTGCTCAATGGCCGCTAAACCGATGGACGACCAAACATAATCTAGCATTACAAGTATCTTCCTCTCAAAAGAGTGTTTTGCAAAGTCGACTTGCTCATCCAATTTCACTTTCCTCTATAAGTTTGAGGTGTAAAATATCTGCTATTTTGACCTTGAATTTTTCTTATATCCGGACTTTGAGAAACCACGACATATACAACCATATCGAAAAGGTTGTCTACTGCTTCTCTTTGTTGGATAATGACAATAAGCATAGGTTCACTTTCATTTGAATTTGTTTACATCCTATTTATATTTCATGACTTATAGCCTGCTTGGCCAAGCTTCTAAAAAAAAGTACTTTTGCCGAAAAGCAGTTCGTGTTTGGCCAATTAATTTAAAAAGTACTTTTGAGCAGCAATTAGTGTTTGACCGAGTTTTTAAAAAGTGCCTCTAAGTGTATTTTTCTCAAAAGTGCTTTTCAAAAACGTATTGCAAAAAGATTGGGCATAATGTTGGAAAACATCAGAGCTAATGAGGCTGCACAAGCTGAGTTAAGATCTACCAACAATGAGAAGGGGAATACAGATGAAGTAAGCAAAGAGGAAGCCAGCAGTTCAAACAAGGTAGAAAACACAAGCAATAGTCTTGAAGGAAACAAAGAAAACAAACAAAATGAGAAAGTGGAAGAAGTCAAAAGTACTAATCAAGAGGATGGAGAAATGCAGAACACTGAAAACAACAATGTTGATCAAGTTGAGCATAAGGTACTTTCAGTCAGAAAGAATAATCAACAAGAAGAAGAAGAAACAAAAAAAGAAGAAAGTTCCAAAAAATAAGAACAAAATACTGTTTAAACCAGCCATTGATCAGATAGTACATAGTAGTGAAGAAAAACAAGAGAAAGCAAAGGAAGAAAGGGAAAGAACATGATGAAGAAGACAAGGTGCCATCAGTTGTAGAAGAAAGTGACCTCAACCCCAATAAGGACCAGGGATTGAATCAGCGAGAAATGACTAGCACCAAGTCCAATAAAGAGGAACAGGAATGCAACAAAGAGCAAGAGCTCAATAAAAAAAAAAATGGAGCAAGTTGATAGCAAAGAGGAGTGTACTTCACAAGCTTCCACCAACAACTATGTAGAACAAGTTGAGAAGGAACAAGGTAATCAGAAAGAGGGAAACAAGGAGGAGGTCAACAAAAACAAGGCAGATAAGGAAAAAGTCCACTACGAAATTAATGACATCAACTCATCCACTAGTCTACCATCTGACATCAAAAATCAAGAAGCAATTGAACTGTTTGTGGATTTAAGGTGTGAAAGCTTTGGACAAATTAAGAAACCACCTGATCCAGAGGTCTCTTTAGTAGAATCACAAGATGAAGAGGGCATTGACAACTCTACAAGATTGGAACAAGCTAGCAAAGATACAGAAACCTTTCAAAATGCTCATTTCGTAGATAACAAGGAGACTGGCAATGGAAAGGAACATGTTGAGAAAAGAGGAAGAAATGCACAGAGAAATATTCAAAGAAAAACAAGCAAGAAACACAGAAACACTACATCTCCTTCACAGATAGAGAAGGAACACAAAAATTATCTGCCCCCTAGTATCTAATGATCAGTGCATTGTTTTGGAATATAAGGGGGGTGAGATCCAAAAAGGCCATTCACAGGCTAAAGAGACTTGTTAATATCAACAAAGTGGTTTTTATTGCTTTGTTTGAACCTTTTGTCAGCAACAACAAAATAGAAGGGTATAAAAGGTTCCTTGGATTTCAGCATAGTATTTCCAAATGATAACGGAAAAATATGGTGTTTATCAGATGGATATTCCGGCTAATGAGGAGCATCAAATTACTCTGAGACTCAAAAAAGGTGGGAACAATGATGTGTTCTACATTAAATCAATTTATGCAAAATATACTACTAGAGAAAGAATTGATCTTTGGGATAGCCTTGAGAATACTTCTAGCAGAATCAATAGCAGAATAATGGATGCTGATGAGAAGTTGGGAGGAAAACCTCACAGGGCTTACAGGAGCTTAGATTTCATAAGCACTATGGAGAGCTGTGGTTTTTCAGATATTGGAAATACACTTGGTGTAATAATAGAGGGCCAAACAAAAGAATTTGGAAAAGATTGGACGGAGTTCTCGTGAATGACCAGTGGACTCAAAAGTTTCAACAAAATCTCATTAAACATTTAGTAAGGACCGGCTCAGATCATAGGCCTTTACTTATGAAGAGTCAAAATGATGATCATGGTGGCATTAAATATTTTAGATTCTTAAATTTTTGGTCAAAGCAAGATGGTTTTACAGAATTGGTTCAAAACAGCTGGAATATGGCAATGACAGGTAATGCGATGTGGAAATTTCAATGCAAGCTCAAGGCTCTTAGCACTAATCTCAGACTCACTTGCAATAGTGGAAATGCTGAAGAACAAGGATACTACCAACCTCATGCTTAGAAGACTTATACAAAACACCATACAGGCCATGGAGGGTAAAGATATCACCATTTTACATTGCTTCAGAGAAGCCAATGGTGTTGCTGATTTTTTTGCTAAACTTGCATCCTGAAGTGGAACTAGCACCTTCTGCTACTCTTACTAACAACTACCTAGAGAAGTGAAGGGGTTATTTCACCTAGACAAATGCCAGCTACCTAGCATAAGAAGAAGATATGACAAGAATAACTTCTTTGTTAGTTAATTCTGTGTAAATAGTATATATGAAAGTTGTATAGGTTCACTTTCATATCTTTTGCAGATTGTAGGTTAACATCAAAATGCACTCGAGGTCATGTCTTTTCCCCCCTCTTTCAACTGTTTTTTGCATCGAATGAATGGGCAAGACAAGGGCCAAGCCAGGTCCTTGACATCAAGGTGTTAAACCTTGGTGGTGGAAATTTCATAAAATAAAAAAAAATAAAAAATAAAAAGACATCTTTTCCTTTTATCAGAAAATTACCAAATCCATGCTTTGATTTTCAGCCTGCACCATTGGCCAGGGCTTTTCGAAAAACGGTATACATACTGAAGGAAGAATACTTGAATATATACGCGGAGTTATACATATCTTCTTTTTTAATCAATTATGTATTACCACCACCAATTGCCTTTGCATATTTTTACAAAATCACTTGTGGAATTCTGTAAATTTTCTACTGCAAGTACACTCTCTATTGAAAAGCATTTTTCTCCCAATCAAAAACTTCTTTTTCTTAGAAAGGTAACAAATATTATTCATCTTTGGCCAAAAAGGTTGTGCTAAAAGCCATATTTATACTTCAGAAAAAGCAAGAGTGTATCCTTGTTCCTCTTACATGGATTCTATGGTGTCTGACAAAGATTCTGCTTCATCTAGAAGTTCTTCTTTACACCAAAAGTGAAACAAAAATAAACAATTCCTCTTCATCTTCTGAATAGTGTTGTTTGTATCATCAAAGAATCTTGTGAATTCTTTCTTTCCATATAGTCCCACCAAATATATGATCTCTTTAGATCAAAAACCAAAGTAAAATGCATCACTTAAATTTCGGTTTTCACCATTAAGACCATTGACTAGATACCATCATTAATAGAGTATACATAACATAGTAAGATACCCCAGTTTAAGTAAAATCACCAATTTCATATATCAAAATTTCAAGGAGGACTAAATCATACTGATCCAATGAAACATCGAAAAGGTGTACAAAAGCACAATAGGTCTGATTAATTTCTTAACTCATATTGTAATAATAAGGGATAATACATGAAAAGAAAACCTCCTATATTTGGCTCGGAGTGTAATTTGCACACCTATACTGTGTTCCACATATGTATTTGAGCAGGTAGATAGAAGTACTCTTGCAATCTGTGATTCTGATTCATTTAAACCTGCATTATAGAAAGAAAATATGACCAACTTCTAAGTTTTTGTGAAAAAAAATAAGCTGTATATTGTAAGTTTCAATTTCAATATATAAACAAATGTTTGTTCTGAGGCAATTACCATTGAAACTCCAAGCTAATTTGATGGGCGCCTTTCCTTGTAATTGTAGTTGATTCGAGGATCTCGTAGCCTTTCAAGAAGTAGCGCCAGGACATGTAATTTATATATTTGTAACGCTTGGTACATTCTTTGTCCCGACCTTTGAGCTCATTCAATAGAACCTACAAATTCATAACATAAGTATAGTGAAAAAGAAGGAGAAGTGAATATAGGAAATTATTAAGGTGAAGAATGAAGTCATAATAATATTGCAGAATACCTGTATAAAGTTATGTTTTAGGGCATCTGAATTCATCCTCACCAGCACGGTCCGGGGATGGAAGTAACTAAACAATTCATCAAGTAAAGATTCATATCTTGATACTGACGAAAAGAGTATTGCCAAATTTATGTGCTTGATACAAAGTGGTTGAATGTTGCTTTGATGGTTTCCCGAGTGAAATTTTACTTCCTTCATAGACAATGAAAAATAATATTCAACACGAATCGTCAAACATGAACGGAAATTGAATGGAAAAATCATTTACTCTCAAATTGTTGGAAAATACCAAAGATGAAAGTTCTACTTTAACACTTAACGAGACACAAGATGCAACAATTAACAATAAAAGAAGTTATAAAGTTTAGAATGTGAATCAATGCGGGACATGCTATTGAAGGTACTATCATCAGAGTAAATTTATATATGTTGCTACCTATGTGCAAATAACAAACTGACGTCTACTCCCAAAATGCAACGAAAACAACTGAAATTTCTAATGTGCACCCAAATAGAAGTTCCAGCAAACTCTTAATCTCTAAACTGTTTTTGTAATTTATTTAGAGTAATGGAAAAAGTCGGATACATCATTTCAGAATATATAGATGTGACCTACAAAAAAATTTCCTACAACTACTGGATTCATTATTACAGAAAATGTTGTGCCTTTTAAACAATAGGCAAAAATACTCAAAGCAAAAACTAACATAATTTAGCTATCAAGATACATACCTTTGATTCAGTTGTGTCAGTTTCCAAGGACAAGCTGATATTTTCACCCAAATTTTCAGCAACAGTACACGAGCTTGGGACTTTTTTAATATCTATTAGCTTGAACGAACGTAAATTGGGACTAACAATGAAAGCATCATCCAAGTCAACCCTGTCAATTAACCTCAAACTCTTGATTTTATTCAATCCTTTACATAAAGGAAGAGATAAGGATTTAAGGCACGGGAATGCTAAGGAAATATCTTTAGGAAATCCTATGGGAATGTATTCAGAATCTATTTTCAGGACTTGCAGCTTAGTACAAGCGCATAGATCAAGTTTCTCTTTTGCTGCTGATGAGGAAATAAACAAGTGAAACTCCAACAGATTTCGAGCTTTTATTTCTATTGTTTGTATATATCTACTGCGACAATTCACATGAACCTTTTTAAGTTGATTCAGATGAGGCACTGAGATGGAATGAAGGTCGTAACAACGTATCAAAGTTAACTCAACCATGGAAGGGCACTTGCTCATGAACTTGGAGAAGGTGTCTGGAGAGATGCGAACAGAATCAAAATATATCTCTTTCAATGAAGTCAATTCCTTAATATCTCTAACAAAGTTCAAGTTGCAATCTCCTTTTAAATGGAGAACGGTTAATAAACTTGACTCTAAAGTTTGCGTAGACATGTAATAGTAAGAACTACGTACGAACAAATAGAATTCTGTGAAACTCATGTTGTCAGCAGCAAATTTGATAACTGGCTCGACGCGATAGCTGCATTGACAGTTGTTGTGATAATAATAGCAGTATCCACAGTATATCTTTGTAGAATGTGTTCGCACAAATTTGCGGTCGTCCAATGATGTTATCATCTGATGCCAACTTTTACAAACAAGGGAAGCTATTGCTCTCTGTTTCAGCGTAAGAGAAGAGAGGATTTGCTGGAGGATGTCTTCTGGTAGCACAGATAATATTCCATCACGGTTGATGTGGCTAGCAGGCAAAGAGATGGAATCACAAACAATGGCCGCCATGAATTTTGTGGCAGAAATAACCTATTGCTCTCCCTGAGTTTTCTTTAATTTTTTAGGGTTAGCAGTATATATAAGGCTCCCCTGCGTAAAAACTTTTCCAACTTTACTTTAAAAATCAAACTTCCCTAACAATCACATTTTCTCCTCTTATCCCATATAATATCTATTTTACTCTTGATATTTTGTCTTTTTATATTATACATAATATTTAATTTTCTTAACCTATGTATTTATATTTTTTTATTTAAGTTCATTAACATCAAAAGTAGAATAATCCTTTTATGAATTTGTCAATGCTATTTTTTATGATTGTTATTATAATATGACATGCATTAAATATGTTATATGTATATAGATGCATGTTTCAATTTTCTCTTATTCTCTATTGTCTATTTAGATAAATGAGTTTTGGTTGTTAATAATAAAATATTTTCTAGATTATAATTTAAAATTCATATACAATATAGATAGAGAATATTTAGGAATTTGTTATAAAATATACCACTATTTCTATTAATTGTTTTTAGGGAAAGGGGGGCAAATATATCCTCAACTTTGCGATACAGAGAAGATATACCCTTGTTAAAAAGATGGTGCAAATATGTGCTTGTCGTTACACAAAGGGTGCATGTTTACTCTTTTCATTAACAGACTCCTATTTTCGATTAAACATTATTTATCCCTTTTTTAAATTAGAAAATACCTTTTTCCCTTAAAAAATCAATGACCCATTATATTTATTGTTATATCCCGTATTTTTGAACGTCGGATTATTTGTAAGCTGAGGTGGGGCCCACACGTCAAGATTTTTTTTGAACATGTGACAAGTTATATGAGTCACATATGTAAAGTTAAACACAAGCTCATGAAGGAATTTTCTACTAAATCAAAGTGGAAGCCATAAAACGAATATTTTAAGAAGATGTTTTTCGGAGTGACGACTTTGAGGAAAAACGGTATTATAATTTTGGAATTTGAAAAAATACCAAGAAATAGAAGTTGTGATAATTGAAT